>NW_027496845.1:0-142792 GCF_021521415.1 Bidens hawaiensis | reverse complement strand
CAACCTAATCTAAATTGCGATTTAAAGTAAGTTTTAGAGATAGTCAAGTGGTTTATCAAGTCTTAAACTATACCTAGCTATTTATAGTATGTGTGTTTGTTTTATATGTTCAAAAACCGGTTCCAACGGTCCAAAAACGACTATATAGCCGTTGGAACCGGTTTAACAGTCATCTTTTGTTTAAAACGGAAAACCCGGTGTAGTTTTTGGGTATAACCCGTACTCGGTTCCTACTCTACCCGGTTCCACTGGGTTCTTATATTTTTCCAATCTGGTGGTGTCTGATTCCTACCCGGTTCCTGACGAGAACCGGTTCCAGTTGTACCTTGTTTCAAAAGACCCGGTTCCTATTCGATTACGGTTTAAAAAATACCCGATTTATCCACGTCTAGGTATCATATAGGGTGCCTATCGGATATACCATTATCTTGTTAAAATATACACTTATATTTATTTTAATGTTGAGGAAGTACCTTTTCTTTTTTCTTTCTATTCTAATTTTTATATCACTTTATATCTTTAAGTAGTACAATAAATTAGAAAATGATAACTTTGCATATACATTATTATCAGTGGTGGATCCATGAATTTTTTTCGGGTGGTGCACTACTTTTAGATTATTCAATTCATAGAGTCAGGCATAAAAAATTCTGGGTCGATTTGAGGTCCAGGTCGGTTCGATGGTTCGGGAAAAGTTCATTACATAAAAAAAATACGATAAAATAATGAAAGAGGCACCATCATTAGAAATGGACTTCTAAGTAGATATGTCCATCTAATTTCATCATTTTGACTTGGGTGATAAGATGAAATTGATTGCCTTTCGGAAGGATCCCATGGTAGATAATCCAAATTTATTTTTGACGACTTACTACTTAAAGATGATGATCCAAGGTTCAATGGTTCACTTTGAAAATATATGATATATTCATAATACCTACAAATCAACAATTACAAAAAAAAACAAATTTAAAACTAAGAAACTAACAAATTAAAACCAACAATCTAACAAACTAAAACTAACTTTAACAAATAACTTAAAAATTAATTTTATAATTTACATCATAGCAAGAACTCATCCACGGGTCAAAATTTGAATAAAATTTTCTGTTAATTGGTATATAGATAACAAGTACTTCAATTATTTAGATTTTATTGAAGCAGATAAAATTGGAAGTTTAAACATCCTTTTTTTTATTATCACATACAGTTCAATTATAGGCAAATAATGATTTTCAGTGTTTAATTTTGTAACTTGGAATTGAAAACATGAGAACCTGATAGAAGATTAAACGAAGACAGATTCGGCTGAGAGAGGCAACGCTGACCCGCAACAGGGACCGGCGACGGTGACATGCAGCGGTTTTCGACGGTGAGAGGTGGCCCGGGCCTGCGACGGTGAGAGGCTGTAACATCCTACTTTCGATTATAATAATAAACGAAATTTCGTTATTTGATAGTGTGTCGTTTATTGGTTTAGACAATTAGCTAATAAAAGGCGGGCTTGGACTTTAGAAGATGGAATAAGAGATGGAATGGGCCATAGGTCCATGGGCTTAAGGGAGTATAAATACCCATTAAACCCTAATCCTTTCCATTTTATCCATCTCTACACCATAGCCTACACCTTGGAAAACACACACAAACATTATCCTTTAACCCGAGCCTAGATCCGAAGTTGAAAACCTGAGATTTTGGTGCTATAACGTTGTGACGAACCGAACCTGCATCAAGGACCCGCTCGTGTTCGTAGTTCAACCCGTTTAAGGTACATTTATAATCTGAAATCATTTATTTAGGTTCGGATTCATCTAGGAAATCTTAGATCTGTATGCATATGGTTAAAACGAATCCAACAAAGCAAATCCTACTGAAATTCGTTAACGTTTGCTAGGTTAATTGTTAACCTATAGAACCCGTAACAAAAATGCACAAATCGCACCCTTCAAACACGAATGTATGGCTGATTGGACACCTAGGGTTTGTAGGCGATGTGATTGCGATTTCAATGATACCAAAAACATGTTATTTCGTTAAGAATCGGGGGTTTAATCGCATATCTGAGGTCTGTTGACTGTTATTGTTCTTGACGATTTTGACTTTGACCCTTGAGTCAAAGTCTGGATAAGAACTGTTGATGATTCGTTAGGGTTGGGTGATTCGTTACGCGGTCATAGTGAATGGGACTCATTCGTGTGACTTGATAATGAATTAGCCCTTAATTCGTTAACTACCCATTCGTTAAATAAAATAACGAATCTGGTGATTCGTTATAGGCTCATTCATTAAATAAGATAATGAATCTGGTGATTCGTTAAAGGCTCATTCGCTATGCTGAGATAACGAATCAAGTCATGTTCAGATAACGAATTGGAATGACGAATCAGATGGTAATAAGGGACGAATCTGGATAACGAACTAAGGAAGGTTATATAACGAATTAGATAACGAATTAGGCTTAATTTGTTATAGCAAATGGGTTAGCGAATTAGATAACAAATTAAAATCCTAATGGAAAATGTGTTAAGACGATTAATGAAAATAAAATTGGCCCATTATCCTAGGCTTAGCAACTAAGCCCAACTTAGAAAATAACTTAAAATGTTAATGGAAAATGTTTTAAGACAGCTTAACCCCAGCCAGGGGCTCTGCCCCTTGGAACCCGCTAGGGGCTGCCGCCCCTAGAACCCTGCTGCTAGGGCGTTGCCCCCGGACCCTCGTTCGTTGTGGATTATAATTAGACTAGAAACGCGATATAGATAGTAATAGTTAATTGATTTATGTAATTGTTATACAGTTAGTCGTGCACAGGTCAAGAAAGGAATAACTATAAACGGTGAACGTAACCGCATTCAGGTGAGTTTCTAGCCGCATTTCCTTGTTATGTTTTCGGGGCTGTGTGCATACTAGATGTGAATGTTAATACACTTACCTTAAATGGTAAGTGTATGTCTTAATGACGATTGTGATAGTTATGTATGTATGCTTGACAGTATGTGAACGACCTTCGGGTATTGCACGTATTGTTAAGCCAAGTATAGTGTAGTATGTATGATATGTGTATGCGAATAAGGAAGTATGTACGACTATGATATGTATGGTATTAAATGTATGGATGATAATGAAAGGTAAGGTAATGTTAAAGGGTTGCATACCCCAATAATATATCCGAAGGTTAAAGGGTTGCATACCCTACTAATATATGCGTAGGTTAAAGGGTTGCATACCCTAATAATATATGCAAAGGTTAAAGGGTTGCACACCCTAATAATATATATGAGGTTAAAGGGTTGCATACCCTAATAATATATGCGAAGGTTATAGGGCGTAATGCTCTTTAAAACTTAAGGTATGGTTATGCAAATATGAAAGTATGAAGTATGTACGAAAGTATGTAGTTATGAATGTGTTGTATGTGGTATGATTAACTAGAACTCACTCAACGTAGCTGACTTTTAGTATGCACGCAGGTGAGTAGAATGAGACAGCTGGCTTGAGCGGGGGCACATGGCAGAAGAATAAGAGTCTGACATCTGAAGACCTAAGACGTTTTTAATTAATGTTTTTGATTCGAAAGACAATATGTTCGTTAAAGACAAAGTTATGGATTTGATTGCAATGTTTATGAAAGTTTTTAATATTCCGCGAATGTTTTAATTAACTCTGATATTTAGAACTGTGTTTATGAGTAAATCCAACGTCCAAAGTAGGGCACCGGTATCGGGGCCTTACAGAGGCAGTGGTAATTAGGGTGAATGTGTTGCTGAAATGGGGTAGGAGACTGGAGTGGCGCTGTGTTTTGTGGATTGGTTGGTTGTGTACTTGTGTTTGTTATAAAACCTAGCTGATGTTAGGATAAGTTAGCAAAAAAGTTACAAAAACGGGAATCGAACCTGCGACCTCCGGGTTACAAAACCAACATGTTACCAGCTGGGCAAGCGCTTCAAATGTTTATTAGGTGGTCCCTTTTCTAATTTATAAGGTAGTTCCTTTATTATTTTTATATATAAATACAGTATTATTTTAAAACTCGGGTGGTTCCGAGGAACCACTCGTTTTCACTGTAGATCCGCCCATGATTATTATCATCATAAAACGTTTATGTTAAATGGGTCAAGTTATTCTATAAAGGGGAACAACAATGAGAATTATTAAAATGATTTATTGCCACAATAAAAACCTCTTAAAAAAATAAAAAAAAATAAAAATATTATAACTCAAAAATGTTTCCACCGTCTTTCTCGTTCTCATAAAAAAACACACACGATGGTAAGTGAAAAATGTCGTTGTGTCTTGTGTTTATTTTCGTCATTGATTGTGTTTTTTTTCCTTAACATTGTGTTATATTACTAAACATTGTGCTATATTTTGTTCGCCATTGTGCAATATTTTGCGATCTATTGTGTCTTTTTTTAGTTATAATTGTGTCTTTTGTTTCTTTTTGTCATTGTGTCTTTGATCTCACCATTGTGTCTTTTCGTCAATTTTTTTTGTATTTTTTTATTAATTTTTTTGAGCTGGAATGATGGCGTAAACAATTTAGTTTTTTTTTTTTGTTTTTTATTTATATTTTAAGTTATGATTTTTTATTTATTTTTTTGAATTACTATTAGAGGTTTTTTTTGTGTGGTCAAAAATGTTTCTCAAACTTCTCATTTTTATCTCCCTTTGTATTTTAACTTTACTCTATGTGAATTAAATATATAAATTTGTTGAAGATATAAATCCCAATAGATATATATATATATATATATATATATAATTAAAATCATATGAGAACTATTTTGAAATTTATAACTTTGAGAACCATTTTAGATCACAAAATAACATTTTTCTTAACAAAAAATAAAAAAAAATTTAAAAAAACTCGAAAATAAAAAAAGTGAAAAAACCAAAAAATTTCATTTTTCATCCCGGTTTTATAAAAAAATTGAAAAAAAATATTGGTTTAACAAAAGTATACACATATGTATAATACTTATTTTTTAAATTTTATACATGTTATTTTATACACATAAGTTCAATTTAAGATAACTGATAATGTACATATGTGTAAATTATGTAAATAGAGATTAAATGAAATTATACACATGTGTATAATACGAATTGTTTTTTTATGAAATCGGAATGAAATAAATAATTTTGTTTTTTCTTATTTTTAAAAATTTTTGTTTTATGATTTTTTTAAAATATTTTTAGGGGTTTTTTTAATGGTCCAAAATGGTTCTCAAAGTTCTCCACTTTTAAATAGTTCTCTTAGGATCCTTATCAAATATATATGTATATATATATAAATAAGCAAAAGATCCAATACAATTATACCTTAACGTATAATATGTACACGAATCCCTATTTTTCACGAATTGATCCATGAAATCACATCCCAACATCTCGGAATACATATCCAATTAATCGTTGGTTCACCGAAAAAAACAGTTTTGGATCGTTAATTGATCATTTTTTTACTTTTTCACGAAAACCGTTTTTGAGCGTTTTTTGTGTTGGCTGAGCGTTTTAAGTTTTTAGTTGAGCATTTTTTGAGCGTTTTTAGGTTTTGCCTTTGAGCGTCTCACGTACCTATCATACGTTAAGCCATTATTGTACAGTATCTCGACCCAATATATATAATTAAAAATTGTGAAAAAAATTAGGTGTATGATTGGGTATATGGTGGGTAATTGGTCTAGATATCATCTAATTTTATAACTGAATACCAGTTCTAATACCTGCGTGCTTGAGGCTTTTTCATCTCTAGATGTATGTTGCAATGGACTTGTGTTTTTCTTTACAATTATTATTTTGATTAAAGTGTTGGTTTCTTCACACACATCAATTGCACTAGTAGTGTGCTCCCGAGTCTCATTTAATAAAGGGAGGGGAACGAAAAGAGAGGAAAATATAAAATAACCATGTTTCAGAGATTTTTTAAGAAATGAAGAGGAGGGGAAATGAGGGAAAATGATGGAAAATCGGAGCATATATTCATCCTCCCAATTTTGTGAGATTAATTCTTATCAATTACTAAATTACCCTCATATCTAACTTTCTATTATAGTTTACTTAAAGGGTATAATTGGAAAATTGTATTTTCATTTCTTTTCCTTCTAACTCGGGAATACTTAAAATGCTTAATTTCCTTTCTTTTCCTTTTCTTTTTCTTTTCTTTTCATTAAACTCGGGAACACAAAATAAAATCACATATTTTCCTTCCCCTAGCTTTATTTCCTATTCTGATTCCCCTTCCTTCCCCTCCCCTCCTTAAATGAGACTCGGGAACACAATAGATGTGAGGGGAGGGAAACATGTAAGGCCCGTTACCGGTGTCTTACATTTGGACGTTGGATTTACTCATAAACGCGGTTCTAAAATCAGAGTTAATTAAAAACTTTCGCGGAATATTAAAATAGTCAACCATTCGCTACAATCATCCATAATCTGTCTTTTAACATAACATAAAATATAGTGATAAATCATCATAACAAAATCCTTAGATGCCAGCTTCGTCCGACCATGCCACGTGTCCTCCTCAAGCGAGCTGCCTCATTCTACTCACCTGCGTGCATACTAAAAGTCAGCTACGCTGAGTGAATTCTAGTTAATCACATAACATACAATACATTCATAACTACGTACTTTCATACTTCCGTTTATGATATACTACTTACCCTCGCACTTTCTTTCTTTCATATACTTACCTTACGTTTTAAAGAGCATTACGCCCTATAACCTTCGCATATATTATTAGGGTATGCAACCCTTTAACCTTCGCATATATTATTAGGGTATGCAACCCTTTAACCTTCGCATATATTATTAGGGTATGCAACCTTTTATCCTTCGCATACATTATTAGGGTATGCAACCCTTTATCCGTCGCATACATTATTAGGGTATGCAACATTTTAACCTTATCTTACCTTTCATTATCATATCCGTACCATTAATACCATACACAACATAATCGTACATACTCCCTTATTCACGTACACATTCCTTACATACTATACTATACTTACCTTTACAATACGTGCAATACCCGAAGGTCATTCACGTACTGTTAAGCATACATACATAACTATCACAATCGTCAATAAGACATACACTTACTATTTAAGGTAAGTGTATTAACATTCACATCAAGTATGCACACAACCCCGAAAACATAACAAGGAAATGGGGCTAGAAACTCACCTGGACACGGTTACGTTCACCGTTAATCGTTATTCCTTTCTTGAGTTGTGCATGGCTAACTGTATAACAATTACACGTATCAATCCACTATCGCTATCTATATTGTGTTTTTAGTTTAATTATAACCCACCACGAACGGGGGTCCGGGGGCAGCGCCCCTGGCAGTAGGGTTCTAGGGGCGGCAGCCCCTAGCGGGGTCCAAGGGGCAGAGCCCCTGGCTGGGGTTAAGTTGTCTTAACACATTTTCCATTAACATTTTAAGTTATTTTCTAAGTTGGGCTTAGTTGCTAAGCCTAGGATAATGGGCCAGTTTGCTTTATATTAGATGTGGGTTTAGCCCAACTGTCCATTTTGGTATTTGGGCCCAACTGGATGTAGGCCCAAAACCCAACAGAATGGGGTGGCCGAAAACATGGCCGAGAACCCCTTTTGACCGAAATCCCAGGTTGGCCGAGAACTCGTGTTTGACCGAGATCCCTACCTGGCCGATAACGTGGACCGAAATCTCAAACTTGACCGAAAACCCTTGTTACGAGTGGGTTGGCCGAGAAAGTGGCCGAGAACCCTCAGTCCTATGTTTTCAGCTCATCAGCCTATCTTCTCGTTTCTTTCCTTAGTCTAGTTAGTTGCTACAGGTCTATATCAAGGGTTTTAACCACTTGTCATTATCGTTCTCAACCGTTTAACCGCCCAACATCATCCCACTATCAAGATTTACCTGTTTCTAGTTTAAAGCTTGAACCTTTATCATAAAAACGTTCTTTAAGCTAGACCTAGGGTTTCCTTCATGAACTGTATCTAGCCATGGGTATATTACGTCCACTTTTAATCATCAAGTTGTTAACTTTATGTTTTATCTAGACCCGATCTAGTCTATGTTAAAGTTTCATGGCTATCCGTTCATAAAAACGTAAGCTTTAGGGTCAAGAACATACCTTTAATCGTTTGCTAGGTCACGGCTAGCTTGGTTATGAGCTTGGACCTTATGACTAGCTCGAATATAGGGGATGGATCAAAGATCTTGGCTCGTTTGATCTTGGATCTCACTTTCTATCTTGCGGCCGAAAAAGGAAAGGGCTTGTTTGTGCTAAGGAGGTGTAGGGAGAATAAGATGGATAAGATGGATGAAAATGGAAAGATGTAGGGTTTAAGGGGTATTTATACTCCCTTAAGCCCATGGACCTAGGGTCCATCTTTCCTTTTTGGTCCATGATTACTTCCTTTTAATTAGCCTACTTATCTTTCCCCTTTTACCATTTTACTATTTACTTATTAACTCAAGTAACTTTTCCGTCATAGCGAGTCAATATTCATTATTATTATTATTCGAAATTTGGGATGTTACAAAAAAAAGATTGCAATGGTCTGCTGAAATTGTTGTCGTTGGAGAATTGATGAATAAACGAAGGTAACGGTAGAGCGACGGCCAAGAAGGCGTGTGTTTTACGATAAAGGTGAAGCGGACATTTAAAAAGGATTAATTTATCTATACCCTTATAAACAACATAAATATCATATATATCCAAACAAAACTTGAAATATCATATATGCCCTTACAAAGTAACTAAAAATCATATATTCCCTTATAAAACAGTTAAAGTATCATATATCCTTATTCATTAATAATAATTTAATAAATGACCATTTTATCGTTATTTTTCAAAAACTTCAACTTTCATATATGCTCACTTTTAACGAATAGACAATTCTACCCCTTCCAATTACATAATGTGTTTATACTGTATGTTATTTTTTTAATGTTAATCGACTTTTCTCACCTTTAACGGTAACTAAATCGTCTCTCGTCACTTATTCAACTTGCAAACTATTCGTGTTAGTGCACGGTTTTGCGTCTCGAGTCTTTGTAATTATCGTTAAATGTTTATTTAATTATTAAATGTAATAATTCATGTTTATTATTATCTAATTCGTTAAGATAAGTCTAGTTCGCTAGGAATGTTAGCGAACTAGGACTAATTCGTTAAGCTTAAGTCTAGTTCGCTAGGAATGTTAGCGAACTAGGACTATATAATGTATTCCCTCCTGATTAGTTAGGGGATGTTAACGAATCAGGGGGTGGTTCGTTAAGTTAATTAAGTTAACGAAGGGGAGTCTGGTTCGCTATGGGATGTTAGCGAACCAGATCGTCCCCTATATATAGTGAACCACTATTCACTTGTACATGTTGAAGTTTTGAGAGAATTAATCTATTTCCGAAGTATTTAAAGTATTCTCCATCTCTCTCAGACTTCACAGTAATATTAATAGTGATAATATATATATATACATACTAATAACAATCGAGCTAAGGTATTAACAGAGTTAGATCCGTTTATCATTATAAGATCTGAATCAAGTCTAAGGTATTGATTAATACGAGTTATAAGTCTCAGATTGGGGATCAAACAAGTGGTATCAGAGCTTTCGGGGCTCAATTCACTTGGTTTTGATTGCTATTGTTATAATTTTTGATTTATTTTCTGTTTAGTTTGAATTTGAATCAATTTGGGTTGATTTGGATTGAATATGGATGGATTAGAGTGATTTTGGATTAGTTAAAGTATTATTGAGGTTCAATTGTGTGGAATTGAATTGTGAATTGGATTTGGGATATGTATTGGGTTTTCGGTTTAAGTCCGTGAACAGGGTTTTGATTTTGGTCGAATTTGGTTCGTGTATGGTGTTAATTGGTTACGAGATGTGTTGGTTTGGATTTGCTTTGCGATTACAAGCATTTTGGTATATTATGTGTTAGTTTTGGTTGACAATTGAGTGTGTAATACAGATCTGGAATAGAAGTATTTCTGGGTTTGAACTTCATATTTCTGGAAATATGTTCTTGAATATTTGAAGATTTGAAGATGATGGCAATTCGCTATAAAGTTTCAAGCGATTCGTTAAGTCTTTAACTTGATTCGCTATAAACTCGTGCCATTCGCTAATCAGTTCGCTAGCTGATTCGTGTGAGTTAATCAATTCGTGTTATCTAGTTCGTTAACTAGATAACTGATTCGTTTGACACGTGTTTGTCTTGGAATTTGTGCCATAACAACTTTTTGCCACGTGGCAAAAAGGAATCAAGTTTGTTACAAACGGTTGTAACAACCTGATTCGTTATATTATAATTCGCTATTGTGTTGATTCGTTATCAACTGTAGCTGATTCGTTATCTTAATTCGCTAAGTACTCCTCAGCAATTCGTTAAGTTGACTTGATCAATTCGCTTGATTAATTCGTTAAGTTGACTTGGTCAATTCGTGTGAGCAATTCGTTAAGTTGACTTGATCAATTTGCTTGATTAATTCATTAAGTTGACTTGGTCAATTCGTGTGATCAATTCGTTAAGTTGACTTGGTCAATTCGTGTGATCAATTCGTTAAGTTGACTTGTGATTCGTTAAGCCTTTATCACATTCGTTATCTGTTTCGCCATTTGGGTGATTCGTTAAACTTAGTTGTGATTCGTTAAGGTTGACTCGCTTAGTTGACTTTTGATTCGTTAACATATTCTCCTGATTCGTTAAGACTTGATCCGTTAAGACTTGATTCGTTAAGTCTTAATTCGTTACAACTGTTCACAGTTCGTTATAACTAATCACAGTTCGTTATAACTGTTCACCATTCGCTACTACTGTTCAACTGATTCGCTAAAATATTTTATTACTTGTTTATTTTCAAAAATGGCTGGTATGTATGCATTGGCGTCTCAAAATATGTTGATGCAACAGATGTTGCAACTTGATACCGAGATTGGTTCACATTCAAAATGTCCGAGATTGATGAAGTTCAGTGATTTTGCCAAATGGGAACCTCGGTTTCGTGCACATTTAGGATCGGTTCATCCTGACTGTTCATATTGTCTGGATGAGGTTTATGTAGCACCAATGATTGGTGATGATACTGTTGGGTATACTCCTAAAGCTGTCTCTCAATACTCACAAGAAGAGAAGAAAGCTTTAGAAATTGAGATAAAAGCATATTCTACATTGACTTTGGCTTTACCAGAGAATATTTTTCATCAAGTTGGAAGTTGTAGGTTCCCGGACGGATCGTACACGGGATGTCGCTAACAACGCAGGTGCGGAATCCCTGCGTAGGTAGATACGAGTGTAGAGTATGTAGAGATCGAACACACAAGCAATAAACCAACCACGTTATATTGATAACAAACACGTGACCCGAGGTCACTGTTACAGACGATGACACGTAACACACGAAGTAAACAACTGAAACGAAACCCTAAACGACCAACACAAACTGTTTCGGCTGAAACAGTTTATATACACGACAACTTCGCCATAGGCGAAGTTGTCAATAACTTCGCTGGTTCAACAAGTTCGCCAGAGCGAACTTGTTGACAACTTCGCGTGTTACTAAAATAAACATAATCAAAACATAATTGCATTACAGACTCGATTACAAATGCTAGACTATGAACTACTGACACACATGTACCAACAGACTCCCCCTTGGCAGTAGCTTCATATCTTGATCTTCAAATCTTGAGTCTTGTAATCTTGCCTCTCTACGCGTGCGCTCCTTCTCTAACACATACCGACACCACCCGTTGATATTTCCTAGCTTGATCCTTCCAAGCAGGAATGTAGAAGATCTTCTTCTCGTTGAGCACTTTCAGATCAGCCTGCGATAGATTAACAAGATGCATCGGGTCGTAAACCCGAAGTACTTCTTGTTCATCCTCATCTTCCATTACCGCCTCAGCTGTCTCACAATCCACGTACCACCATTTTAGATCTTTGAGCACGTCCTTGGGCATGAACTTCATCGGTACTTCTTTAAGGCACCGGATCGGTTTGTATTTCATAACCATCCAAGGTTTTCCATCAACTCTCAGACCTCTATCCTTGTCTTCGACAAGTTTCCCTTTTTGTGGTTTCAGTAGCTCAAACTTTTTCTCTTTAACGCACTCTTTCCACACGATCTTCGCAATGATTCTAGCCATGTTGTCTTCACTTCTGTTTACCAATCCCAATCTGGCTAAATCTTTTACTTCACATTCTGGCAGTGTGTTTAGAGATCTCAACTTTCTCTGGAAGTACTGAATGCCATCGTATCTCTTGATCACGAAGAGCCGCAGCTGCTCGTCGTATAACCAGCAGATAATACCTTTCTTGGCTTCCGCGTATCCCTTAATATTGTAACTTTTTCTGAACATCTTAGGGATCGCCGGCTTCTTCGTCTTTACGAACCAGTGGGCACAACCCTCCTTCCATTTCGGTTGTTCCTCCCACTCAGCATCTTCCTCCACGTTCTCATCACCCAACTCTGGTCTCTCAACCTCCGGAATCTCATGTTCCACGGAGTCATCAACAATCTCCCCTTCCTCTAACACGTTTTCAACCGTAATCTGCTCTCCAATCCTCTCGATCTCATCAACTGGCAGCACATCATCTTCAATCATAAACTCATCATCCTCCTCATCCAACTCTTTCAATGCGTCGATAACATCTTCAACATCAGCATCATCATCACCATCTACAACATCGTCACCAGCTGCATTTGTAGACTCCCCCTCAGCTGTGGAAGCCCCAAGAGCCTGAGAGGTTCTTGGCAGCTCACCACCTGCACCTTCCGGTGCATTGGGATCATCGTCATGATCTTCTCTCCGTTTCGTCCTCAACTCATCTCCCCTACACGTCTTCTCCCCCTGAGATGCCAAGAATGCCTTGAAGGCATCTATAACTATACCGTGTTCAACCAGGAGGGCTGCTTGTAGTTGATTGGATTCCACTAGGCTTTGAATGGTCTTTGTCTGATCAGCAACAATCCGCTCTAGTGATGTAATCCTCTCAGAATCTGAAGTAGGCGTTGGAGTTGGCGGGACATCAGCAGCAGAAGTGACCGCAGGTGGTACACTTGGTAACCCTGCAGTAGTAGTGACGGTCGACTCCACAAATCGTGCAACCACCACCGGTGTAGTAAGCGATTGGGGTGGTAGAGACACAACTGCTGGGGCCGACGTCTCGACAGCAGTAACCTGTGCTGTAGTAGGAATAAGAGACATACCAGACAAGGCAGGTGGAGCAAAACGTACCAGCCTCGAAGATTCTCCAGCTCCGGAACCCATGCCTGTCCGTTCTCTTCGTGAACGTCTGAGCACAATCTGCACTGCCTCCTCTTCATCAACTTCGTCGTCATCCTCGTCTACAGTTCTCGGCCTCTTTCCCGTAATTCTCTCCCGAGACACCATAAGTCGTCTCGCTTCAGCAAACGTTTCGTCTAGATCGGAGTCAGCTACCGAAGTAACTGCTCTAGTAACATCCACAAACTGAGGACCCGAGACATCCATATCAAACACACCCTGTACGCCAAAGGCAGCAGCAAGATCAACGTCTTCAGCAGTAGACACAGCAGGAGATACCGCAGCTGGCACAGCAGCAGAGGCAACAGTAGATACAACAGGCGCAGCTGGTACAGCATGTGGTGCTGCCGCCTGATGTGGCTGTGGGTCTCTGAACTCGTCCCCTCCTGCAGGAACATACCCCGGGTTGATAAGATACCCGAACAGTGGAGTATGCCTGGGACGTAGCTCAGGCTTGCTACGAGTGCTCGAAGTTCGGCACTGAGCAAAGATACGTTTCGTCACGCATTCGACGTATCTAATCGGGCGTCTTTGCGGTAGCGACGGAGCGACATGATTCAAAATCATCTGTAAGAAACGAGGATACATAGTGAATCGCTCGCGCACCACAGCCCTTCGCTGACGATCGATCTCGTAGAATATCAGCTGACTAAAAGAATATCGGCGGTTGTAAGTCAGCGCTATCATGGCTGACTGCATCGTCGCGCCCATCCCATCTGTTCCTGCCTTCCTGCCGGACATGCATACAATCAATACATGCATCAGGAAGCGCCATTGATCCAGCAAAAACCCTTTCCTCCTTTGCGAGTCCCCCAGCGGACCCGAATAACCCATCCTCAAATAAGCTCCATCACGGAAAGGAGCTACGAACTCCGTTGGGTCATCTCTTGTTTCTTCACCGAACTGCAGAGCCAACCGTATATCTTCCGAGGAAAACTGTATGTTATGACCATTTACGGTTGCTCGCATCACCGGAGGCTCAGGCCTGCAATCATAGTACACTGTCTGCCAAAAGTCTTCAATGTTAGGCAGAGAAATGGGCAGCGTATTTGTGATCGCATGAAAGACTCTTGATCGCTGGAGAAACGTGATAATCTCCCTGTAGTCTTCTACGCCTCGTGCGTCTGGATCTAAAGTGATGTACTGGTTATGGGCTGGAAAGAATTGTCGTTGATCATCACCGTCGTCACCACCAGCACCTCCAACAGCAGCCATATCTGCACAAAACAAAACAAGTTAGAGAACAGTTAAGCAACTCACAAGTTCGCTTTGTACCACGTGCGAAGTTGTGATTAAACCTGTACAGGCGAACTTAAAGGTGAGGCGAAGTTGGGATCAACTTCGCTTCAACTGTAAGTTCGTCAAAAAACTGTTAAGTAAATAGGTATAGGCGAAGTTGATGATAACTTCGCCTTATCACAACATCGCCACAGGCGAACTTGAGTTCAAGGCGAAGTTACGGATAACTTCGCCACAGGCGAAATTAATCTCCTGGCGAAGTTGTGGATAACTTCGCCTAAACCTTAACTTCGCCTGAATCTGAAACGGCGACTGTTCAGATTCAAAGGCCATAGATCCGATGTTTTCGCAACGATTTGACGATCCAGGAGTAGAGAACAGCTTATATTAATGGTTTTGAGACGAAAAGGTTGTCCATGAACACGTAATACACGGTTGAAAAACTAGGTTTTGAAGGTTCGACGACCCGAGGTCTCGAACCGGGTAAAACTATACCGAACGAGTAAGTTTGTGAATGATATTGACAACACATACCGTCAAAGAACACTAGAAACTGAAATCAAGGATCGAAAACGGAATGTAAACAAGATCGCCGGATATATTGGTTTAGATTATATGTTCGCCGGAAATAATTGAAATAATGAAATTGTACTGTTTAAAAACCCTTATATAGGGCAGAGTTGGTTCAGGCGAAGTTACGCTTAACTCGCCTAGGCGAAGTTAAGCACAACTTCGCCGAATTCAACAACTTCGCCCGTAATTTCAAAATCAGCCCTTTAAGTTTGAATAATCTTGCACTTAACATTAGAAGTTTCCAAAAAGAGTTAAACAAAAATGATCATGTCCAAGTAACCAGTTTTACAATAACACAACTACTAAAATAGAAAAACTTATAAAAATTTTAACGAAATAAGGGATCAAATTTCAGTCTAGTCAGGGACTACTACGTTTTAGAAAAGATCCTAACAAGAATCATACTAACTGTGTGACTGTTACATGGATCCGTGTTTAGCTGTATTATGACATAGAGAAACAGGTTGTAAGCATGTAAATAACTTAAATGGTTTTCATCGTTTCTGTGATACGGATAAAGGTTCAGTTTAGCCCAAAATTTTAAGTGGGCAACAACTCAGAGATAATGATGTCTTCTATCTATTCTCAAAGCGTATTTGGCTATACCCAAGTCACCCCGAATTGACTTCGACCCATAGTGTCTGATTATCTTGTATATACTCGTTGTCTGCTTCCCGTTCTCTTCTTACTCCAGAATTGAGAAGTCTTGATTGTTACTATGTCTCATAAGTACTAAAAATATACATGTATATTTTTTTTTTTTTTTTTTTTTTTTTTTAAACCAAACATTCTTATTGACTTCGGAGTACTAAACCACTGCAAGTCCCGAATCTGGATCACTGCAGTGTCTTGAAATGCTTTCTTCACGGGAATCAGAACACTCACGGGCTCGTGTATGACTGGGTAGTCGCTTTTCTGCCTATCATTCGGAAAGATATGTGTGAAGACATTCAAAACTCTTAAGGAGTTTCCACGTAAATTCGAGTAGTTTAAGTTAGTATCACATACACTATTACGCACCATAAAAATTTACCATTGACATACAATGACTGTTCTAAAGCCTTTTAAGCCTAATAACTTCACTAGTTAAGCACACATAATCAGTATATATATCATTTTCCAAGGTTGGATCAATTTTCTGTTAAACACAGCAAAGAACTTCTTACGAAGTATTAGACTTGAAATGTAATTTCATTTCCCTTTCAAATTTTTATTTCAATCGCCCCGATCACGTCAAAGTCGTCAGGTAAACGGCTATCCTGAAGATCCAATGGATCAACTGGACCGACCACATACAAGTATGTGTCCTTCTTACTAAGAATGACCGACTAATTTTCAGCAACTGAAAGAACACACGTCATAACTGCCCCGGTCACTTTCAGTCTTCCGGTTAATGGCTATCCTCATTCTCTAAGTCGAAACGAGGACCAAAACATATCCGAGGATGTGTCCATCAAACTGAGGTAACCGACTAATTTTAAGCAATAATGCCAAGAAATTTTTTTTTTTTTTTTTTTTTTTTTTTTTTTAAACAAACACAAAGGCATGGTTACTCGGGATTGATCATCCCGTTCAGCTCAATTAGGTTTTGAAATCTGGATTTATCAAACGCTTTTGTAAACAAGTCAGCAAAATTTTCAAGTGTATCAATTTTTTCGATCTTGATCAGTTTCTTCTCAGCACAATCCCGTATGAAGTGATGACGAATGTCAATATGCTTAGTTTTACTGTGCTTCACGGGATTGTTAATTACTGAGATGGCGGCAGTGTTATCAATTAAAATAGGAGTGAGTAAGAAATTCAGACCATAGTCGCGCAATTGTTGCTGAATCCACAAAACCTGAGAGCAGCAGTTGGAAGCTGCCATGTATTCAGCTTCGCATGTTGAAATTGCAACTGATGTCTGTTTCTTGCACTGCCAGGAAACTAATCTTCCTCCAAGAAACTGACAGCCTCCTGTTGTTGACTTCCGACTCTGATTGCATCCCCCATAATCAGAATCTGTATATGCCACCAGTTCAACGTCTCCTCCCTTCGGGTACCACAACCCCAGCTTCGGCTTGCCCTTGAGATACCGTAGTATCCTCTTTGCACCTTTCAAATGAGATTCTTTCGGATTTGCCTGAAAACGTGCACAAAGACAAACAGCAAACATTATATCAGGCCTAGAAGCAGTTAAATACATTAATGAACCTATTATCGCCCGATACAGAGTTGGGTCCACATCTGCGTCACCATCTGATTCAGCACCCAATTTGTGATTGACGCAGATTGGAGTATCATATGGAGAGCTGTCCTCCATCTTGAATCTTTTCAGCACATCATGAACGTACTTCGTTTGATGAATGAACATCCCGTCCTTCTTCTGATCAACCTGCAATCCTAGAAAGAAAGTTAGTTCACCCATAGCACTCATCTCGAATCGTTTCTTCATGACAGCTTCAAAATCCTGACACATGGATACTCTTGAGGCAGCAAAAATGATATCATCCACGTAGACTTGAACCAGTAGGAAGTCACATCCTTCTCTCTTCACAAACAACGTACTGTCAATCAATCCCCTTTCAAAACCATTTTCCTGCAAGTAGTCCGATAACGTTGAATACCAGGCACGAGGTGCCTGATGTAACCCATATAACGCCTTGCTCAACCTGTATACGTGATCAGGAAAGTCTGGGTCAGGAAAACCCGGAGGTTGCTCAACATACACAACCTCATCAACTTTCCCGTTTAGAAACGCGCTCTTCACATCCAACTGAAATACCTTCATCTTTTTAAATGCAGCAAACGCCAAAAACAATCGAATCGCTTCTAACCGGGCGACAGGAGCAAACACCTCATTGTAATCAATACCCTCTTGCTGATTAAAACCTTTAACAACCAGCCTCGCCTTATTTCTTACGATAATTCCCTTATCATCTCTCTTACACTTGAACACCCATTTTGTGCCTATAGCATGCACATTTCTTGGTTTTTCAACCAAGGTCCAAACTTCCATTTTCTCGAACTGAGCCAACTCTTCTTGCATGGCCTCGACCCACGAGCTGTCCTTTAAAGCCATTTGATAATTCTTTGGTTCAATTTGGCTTATAAAGCATGAGTACAAACATTCATTCATTATACCCGTTTCTTTTATGCTTGTATAAACACAGGTGTGCTCATTCAAACTACTTCTGGTTTGTACACTGGAGGACACATCACCTATAATATTCTCCAATGGGTGATCTCTGTGAATTCTCGTGGTCGGAACATATCCGACATGCAAATTATCTTCCAGATTTGAAGAGATCTCATCTATGGTTGTTTCTGGCTGAGAGTGAAAAGGATTAATAAATTCATATTCAGTTGAGGCCGCAGGGGTATCGATAGGGTTTGATGTGGAAGGTTGAGATTTCTCAAACATCTGATGTTGCAATAGATTCTCTTCCTCATCAAGTATCATCTTCGTCACAGCTCTTTCGTCTTCTTCAGAAATTTCCAAATCAGGTACGTTAAACGACTTAAAAAGTTTAACATAATCGAAAAGCTCAGCAGGTCCATTGCTTGGTTTTGGCGGTTGGTAACTAGTAATGTCGGTGTTACAAACAACCTCCACCTTGCAAGTCGACGTATTGAAGACCCGTCTGTTGGGAGTCCCAACAACATAACCGACTAGGATTCCCTCATCGGCTACTTCACCAAATTTCGAATTAGTCTTCAAAATCGAACAAGGAGACCCAAATGGTTCAAGACCGCACAAGTTGGGCTTCCTTCCGTGCATAAGCTCGTAACAAGTTTTTCCAAGTCTCTTAACGGTTAACACCCGATTCAGAACATAGCAGGCTGTAGCAACTGCTTCAGCCCAGAACATCACAGGAAGCTTCGAGTCAGCCAGCATAGTTCTGGCTCCTTCAATTAACGTTCGGTTCTTCCTTTCAGCCACTCCATTCTGTTGCGGAGTATACGGAGCGCTGTATTGATGTTCAATTCCCTTCTGAAGACAGAAGATTTCCATTTCAAAGTTCTTGAACTCTGTCCCATTGTCACTTCTGATGAATTTAACTGATTTGCTCATGACGTTCTCAACTTTTGTAATTAGATTCTTCACCATTTGATCCGTCTCATCTTTCGTTTTCAGAAAATATACCCACGAATATCGCGAGTAGTCATCAGTGATCACCAAGCAGTAAGAGGTACCACCTAGACTTTGTACATTCACGGGACCGAAGAGATCCATATGAAGTAGTTCTAGAGTACCTGCAATTGAGTTAATCTTCTTGGTGAGATGGGATTTCTTGTGTTGCTTTCCCTTCTTGCATGCTATACATTTGTCTTCAAAGTTAAAACTTTTTAAGGGAACGCCCATCACAAGCCCATTCTTGACAATGAAGTTCATCTTCCGAAGATGAATATGTCCCATTCTCCTGTGCCACAATTCTGATTCTGATTCGCTTGCTTTTGTCATTAAACAGGATTCTCCAGTGGCCATTTCAGTAGACCTCATATCCATCACATATGTATTCGTTTCACGTGGAGCTTTCATTACTATCCATTCGTCTGGTATTTGAAAACCAGGCTTCAATACGATCGCTTCATTCTTCGTGAAATGGACAGTGTAATCTTTATCACAAATCTGTGACACACTCAGCAGATTGTGCTTTAATTCCTCCACAAAATTTACATTCTCAAGTGTCATTCTCCCATTCGACACAGTTCCTCTACCAGTAATCCTACCACCGCTCTCACCAGCAAAACTAACTCTTGCTCCCTGAACAGGTTTTAAATCTTGCAACAAGTGTTTGTTGCCCGTCATGTGCCGGGAACAGCCGCTATCTACAATCCAAAGATTGTTGGCAGCCCTGTTCAACTGTTCCTGCACAATAAAACAAAGAGTTAGAATCTTGGGACCCAAGACCAATTGGTCTTGGATCGATACGTCCCGTACCCTGGCTTTCTCAAGTTAGCATCAGGATAATTTCTGTAAGTCCTGTTAGGGAATCTCCCTGCAGATTGAGTGTAATGCCTTCCAAACCTTTGAGAATTGAAAGTGTTATATCTTGTGGTTTGGTTGTAAAATTGAAGTTGGTTTTTATGAAAACTTGAATTCGTTACATTTTGGCATTTTTTAAAGTTTTCATTTTTAGCAGTAACAAAATGACGCTTATACTCAGTTTTATTTGGCTTCACACCTCTGAATCTCGGCTCCAGAGGGCAATCTGCAACTAAATGCCCTAATTTGTTACATCTAAAGCAACACCGACTCTCCATTTTCTTGTCAAATGTTGGTTTGGATGTAGAGGCAGTGTTACCAGCCGTTCGTCTCACATAAGGTGGGACGTACGGATTGAGTGGAGAACTCTTTTTAGAAACTTTATTTTTATCTCCATCGGTGGGTAACCCTACCTTCTCTTTTGTCTGACCAGATTCGGACAACTTATCCGAATCCGATGAGACTGGACTCGAAACAGAAATATTCACATTAGAAACCGGCGAACTTGTTTCGCCACAGCTAACACTTGGTTTTACACTTGTAATCTTGATTGGAGTTGTCTGAGGAACTTCGAAATCAACAGATTTCTGAACACTCGGATTATAAGTATAGTTGTGGTTAAAGGGTGGTGGAACTTCATTATATCCGATTCCTCCCCTCTTTGCAGAGGTACCTGGATCACTCACGAGGTGATCAAGGATGGCCGAGGAATTCCTGAACTGGTCAAGTTTGCGGTTCAGTTCCACCACCTTCACCTGGTGGTCAGCAATCTGTTTATCTCGATCAGCAATCAATTTTGTTTTTTCCTCCAAAACTTCATAACTAAGATCAATTATTTCAATTTTCTCAGCAAGTTTAATTTTTAAGCTTTGAATGTCTTTTTCACATGCTTTTATTTTAATTTTATAACTTGTTTCTCTTGCTTTCGTAAAATGGTGATCTTCTTTAATAGTTTTAAAGTCAGCATCTAAACGGACATACTGATCAGTTATCGTTGTAAGTTGCTCAGACAAATTCTCACAACTAGTACAAATATTCTTAGTACTTACCTCGGAGCGATTATCCTTGTCATCTGCCATGAAAGCTGTTTCTTCTTCAGTAGCTTTCTCAATTCCATCAACCTTCTCACATTCTTTAACTTCAGCCTCAGCCATGTTCGCTTGCTCACCAGAACCACTTGAATGCGGGTTCCAGTTGTACTCACCTGCTTCTCTGGTCAACATGGCGTTAATCTCTCTGTTAACTACAGAGTGTTGTGTAGGCCGACCTTGTCCTCGTTCAACCCTCTCATTTCTGCATTCCTTGGCAAAGTGCCCGTACTGTTGACAATTATAGCACCTTACCTTGGATTTGTCGAACCCGGGTCTACCACCAACAAACTTTCTCCCAGTTTTGTTCATAAACCGTTTTACACGCCTCACAATCATTGCCATTTGCCATTGCAAATCCATCTCCTCCAGATCATCAGCATCGATCTGGTCGTAATCCTCATCTAGAGCCGCAGGGTCCACAATCTTCCCCTGGATGTAGTTTTCGTAGGAAGCAATAAATGATGCATAGACTGCAAACTGCTCTTCAGCAGATTTTACACTCATAGGCATCTTGGAATAATTATTGCTTGAGGCATTTGCAGAAAAACCACTTGAGGATGCTTGAGGCTTTGAAGTACTTGATCCTCCAGCAACGAAACAGACATCACCATTCGAGTTTACAGAAACGTTTCCTTCATGAGAAGAGTCAGAACCTGACTCCCCTTTTGAGTAATAAGCAGCAGATTCAGGCCTCGAACTTGAGCCTGAGTTAACCTTTGCACCATACATACCAGGGTCTTGTACCTGATCTGTTGGTGTTTCTTTTCGAACCATATTAAGCTCATAAGTTCTGAGCTTGTTTACTGCCGTTTCAAGATCACAATTTGGAAAGTCTCTGTCTTCCCTCATAAGAACGGTGTACATTTCCCACTTCGGTGGGAGAGCATCGAGAAGCTTTTCAACGATCTCTTCTTCTCGGTAAGCAATTGAATAATTGCTAAGCTCTGTCATTAGATGATAGTATCTGGTGATAATATCATCCAGTGATTCGTTCTTCAAAAATTTGAAGACGGAGAACTGGGTCTTTAAGAGTTTGATCTTTGATGCACGGATACCCACATTCCCCTCGAATCTATTTTCAAGAGCATCCCAAAGCTCTCTCGCAGAAGTGTACTTTCGGAACGTATGGAGAACCTCTTGAGGAAGTGCCATTGTTATCGCAGCATGGGCCTTGCTTTCGGCCTCGTACATTTTCTTTTCTTCGTCCTCCATTTTGCTGTACTTCTTAACCACATCACGACCTTCGTATTGAGCAGTTGGAGGGATATATCCATCCTGGATGCACACCCACATTTTGGCATCCTGGTATTTGATGTATTGGATGAATCTGTCCTTCCATGCCACGAAGTCAGTTCCTTTCATCAGCCTCGGGGCCTTAGTGGCAGACCCCGCTTCTACTTCCATCTTGACCAAATCGGAGATGTTAATTGACGACATCCTTGCGAAAACCTGAAAAACCTGAAAATAATAAAAAAATATTAAAACAGCTCAGTAGGCGAAGTTAAGAATAACTTCGCTTGAAAGTTAACTTCGCTGAAAAGAGAACTTCGCTGGATCTTAAATTCGCTTGACTTGGCGAAGTTAAAAATAACTTCGCTTAGAATGAGCGAACTTAGGAGGTAAGCGAACTTGGGTGGAAAGCGAAGTTGCGGATAACTTCGCTAAGGCGAACTTATGAGGTAAGCGAAGTTGTGGTTAACTTCGCTAATCCTTATATCTTCGCCGAAACCCTAATTCCAGTGACGGCAACTTCGCCTGAAGAATGGTAACTTCGCCCGAAGAACGGTAACTTCGCCCGATGAACAAGGAAACTGTTCAGATCTGTTTTCGTCAATCCAGCAGTTTCCGATCAATGCAATGGCTTGAAAAGGACTGTCAAGCACGAGCAAAACACAATCCCAACAAAAACACGTCCCGCGAATAGGTCAAACGAGACGTTTTCTACACCCGCGTGAAATCCCGAACCTCACAATCGAGCCGATGGCTCTGATACCAATTGTAGGTTCCCGGACGGATCGTACACGGGATGTCGCTAACAACGCAGGTGCGGAATCCCTGCGTAGGTAGATACGAGTGTAGAGTATGTAGAGATCGAACACACAAGCAATAAACCAACCACGTTATATTGATAACAAACACGTGACCCGAGGTCACTGTTACAGACGATGACACGTAACACACGAAGTAAACAACTGAAACGAAACCCTAAACGACCAACACAAACTGTTTCGGCTGAAACAGTTTATATACACGACAACTTCGCCATAGGCGAAGTTGTCAATAACTTCGCTGGTTCAACAAGTTCGCCAGAGCGAACTTGTTGACAACTTCGCGTGTTACTAAAATAAACATAATCAAAACATAATTGCATTACAGACTCGATTACAAATGCTAGACTATGAACTACTGACACACATGTACCAACAGACTCCCCCTTGGCAGTAGCTTCATATCTTGATCTTCAAATCTTGAGTCTTGTAATCTTGCATCTCTACGCGTGCGCTCCTTCTCTAACACATACCGACACCACCCGTTGATATTTCCTAGCTTGATCCTTCCAAGCAGGAATGTAGAAGATCTTCTTCTCGTTGAGCACTTTCAGATCAGCCTGCGATAGATTAACAAGATGCATCGGGTCGTAAACCCGAAGTACTTCTTGTTCATCCTCATCTTCCATTACCGCCTCAGCTGTCTCACAATCCACGTACCACCATTTTAGATCTTTGAGCACGTCCTTGGGCATGAACTTCATCGGTACTTCTTTAAGGCACCGGATCGGTTTGTATTTCATAACCATCCAAGGTTTTCCATCAACTCTCAGACCTCTATCCTTGTCTTCGACAAGTTTCCCTTTTTGTGGTTTCAGTAGCTCAAACTTTTTCTCTTTAACGCACTCTTTCCACACGATCTTCGCAATGATTCTAGCCATGTTGTCTTCACTTCTGTTTACCAATCCCAATCTGGCTAAATCTTTTACTTCACATTCTGGCAGTGTGTTTAGAGATCTCAACTTTCTCTGGAAGTACTGAATGCCATCGTATCTCTTGATCACGAAGAGCCGCAGCTGCTCGTCGTATAACCAGCAGATAATACCTTTCTTGGCTTCCGCGTATCCCTTAATATTGTAACTTTTTCTGAACATCTTAGGGATCGCCGGCTTCTTCGTCTTTACGAACCAGTGGGCACAACCCTCCTTCCATTTCGGTTGTTCCTCCCACTCAGCATCTTCCTCCACGTTCTCATCACCCAACTCTGGTCTCTCAACCTCCGGAATCTCATGTTCCACGGAGTCATCAACAATCTCCCCTTCCTCTAACAAGTTTTCAACCGTAATCTGCTCTCCAATCCTCTCGATCTCATCAACTGGCAGCACATCATCTTCAATCATAAACTCATCATCCTCCTCATCCAACTCTTTCAATGCGTCGATAACATCTTCAACATCAGCATCATCATCACCATCTACAACATCGTCACCAGCTGCATTTGTAGACTCCCCCTCAGCTGTGGAAGCCCCAAGAGCCTGAGAGGTTCTTGGCAGCTCACCACCTGCACCTTCCGGTGCATTGGGATCATCGTCATGATCTTCTCTCCGTTTCGTCCTCAACTCATCTCCCCTACACGTCTTCTCCCCCTGAGATGCCAAGAATGCCTTGAAGGCATCTATAACTATACCGTGTTCAACCAGGAGGGCTGCTTGTAGTTGATTGGATTCCACTAGGCTTTGAATGGTCTTTGTCTGATCAGCAACAATCCGCTCTAGTGATGTAATCCTCTCAGAATCTGAAGTAGGCGTTGGAGTTGGCGGGACATCAGCAGCAGAAGTGACCGCAGGTGGTACACTTGGTAACCCTGCAGTAGTAGTGACGGTCGACTCCACAAATCGTGCAACCACCACCGGTGTAGTAAGCGATTGGGGTGGTAGAGACACAACTGCTGGGGCCGACGTCTCGACAGCAGTAACCTGTGCTGTAGTAGGAATAAGAGACATACCAGACAAGGCAGGTGGAGCAAAACGTACCAGCCTCGAAGATTCTCCAGCTCCGGAACCCATGCATGTCCGTTCTCTTCGTGAACGTCTGAGCACAATCTGCACTGCCTCCTCTTCATCAACTTCGTCGTCATCCTCGTCTACAGTTCTCGGCCTCTTTCCCGTAATTCTCTCCCGAGACACCATAAGTCGTCTCGCTTCAGCAAACGTTTCGTCTAGATCGGAGTCAGCTACCGAAGTAACTGCTCTAGTAACATCCACAAACTGAGGACCCGAGACATCCATATCAAACACACCCTGTACGCCAAAGGCAGCAGCAAGATCAACGTCTTCAGCAGTAGACACAGCAGGAGATACCGCAGCTGGCACAGCAGCAGAGGCAACAGTAGATACAACAGGCGCAGCTGGTACAGCATGTGGTGCTGCCGCCTGATGTGGCTGTGGGTCTCTGAACTCGTCCCCTCCTGCAGGAACATACCCCGGGTTGATAAGATACCCGAACAGTGGAGTATGCCTGGGACGTAGCTCAGGCTTGCTACGAGTGCTCGAAGTTCGGCACTGAGCAAAGATACGTTTCGTCACGCATTCGACGTATCTAATCGGGCGTCTTTGCGGTAGCGACGGAGCGACATGATTCAAAATCATCTGTAAGAAACGAGGATACATAGTGAATCGCTCGCGCGCCACAGCCCTTCGCTGACGATCGATCTCGTAGAATATCAGCTGACTAAAAGAATATCGGCGGTTGTAAGTCAGCGCTATCATGGCTGACTGCATCGTCGCACCCATCCCATCTGTTCCTGCCTTCCTGCCGGACATGCATACAATCAATACATGCATCAGGAAGCGCCATTGATCCAGCAAAAACCCTTTCCTCTTTTGTGAGTCCCCCAGCGGACCCGAATAACCCATCCTCAAATAAGCTCCATCACGGAAAGGAGCTACGAACTCCGTTAGGTCATCTCTTGTTTCTTCACCGAACTGCAGAGCCAACCGTATATCTTCCGAGGAAAACTGTATGTTATGACCATTTACGGTTGCTCGCATCACCGGAGGCTCAGGCCTGCAATCATAGTACACTGTCTGCCAAAAGTCTTCAATGTTAGGCAGAGAAATGGGCAGCGTATTTGTGATCGCATGAAAGATTCTTGATCGCTGGAGAAACGTGATAATCTCCCTGTAGTCTTCTACGCCTCGTGCGTCTGGATCTAAAGTGATGTACTGGTTATGGGCTGGAAAGAATTGTCGTTGATCATCACCGTCGTCACCACCAGCACCTCCAACAGCAGCCATATCTGCACAAAACAAAACAAGTTAGAGAACAGTTAAGCAACTCACAAGTTCGCTTTGTACCACGTGCGAAGTTGTGATTAAACCTGTACAGGCGAACTTAAAGGTGAGGCGAAGTTGGGATCAACTTCGCTTCAACTGTAAGTTCGTCAAAAAACTGTTAAGTAAATAGGTATAGGCGAAGTTGATGATAACTTCGCCTTATCACAACATCGCCACAGGCGAACTTGAGTTCAAGGCGAAGTTACGGATAACTTCGCCACAAGCGAAATTAATCTCCTGGCGAAGTTGTGGATAACTTCGCCTAAACCTTAACTTCGCCTGAATCTGAAACGGCGACTGTTCAGATTCAAAGGCCATAGATCCGATGTTTTCGCAACGATTTGACGATCCAGGAGTAGAGAACAGCTTATATTAATGGTTTTGAGACGAAAAGGTTGTCCATGAACACATAATACACGGTTGAAAAACTAGGTTTTGAAGGTTCGACGACCCGAGGTCTCGAACCGGGTAAAACTATACCGAACGAGTAAGTTTGTGAATGATATTGACAACACATACCGTCAAAGAACACTAGAAACTGAAATCAAGGATCGAAAACGGAATGTAAACAAGATCGCCGGATATATTGGTTTAGATTATATGTTCGCCGGAAATAATTGAAATAATGAAATTGTACTGTTTAAAAACCCTTATATAGGGCAGAGTTGGTTCAGGCGAAGTTACGCTTAACTTCGCCTAGGCGAAGTTAAGCACAACTTCGCCGAATTCAACAACTTCGCCCGTAATTTCAAAATCAGCCCTTTAAGTTTGAATAATCTTGCACTTAACATTAGAAGTTTCCAAAAAGAGTTAAACAAAAATGATCATGTCCAAGTAACCAGTTTTACAATAACACAACTACTAAAATAGAAAAACTTATAAAAATTTTAACGAAATAAGGGATCAAATTTCAGTCTAGTCAGGGACTACTACGTTTTAGAAAAGATCCTAACAAGAATCATACTAACTGTGTGACTGTTACATGGATCCGTGTTTAGCTGTATTATGACATAGAGAAACAGGTTGTAAGCATGTAAATAACTTAAATGGTTTTCATCGTTTCTGTGATACGGATAAAGGTTCAGTTTAGCCCAAAATTTTAAGTGGGCAACAACTCAGAGATAATGATGTCTTCTATCTATTCTCAAAGCGTATTTGGCTATACCCAAGTCACCCCGAATTGACTTCGACCCATAGTGTCTGATTATCTTGTATATACTCGTTGTCTGCTTCCCGTTCTCTTCTTACTCCAGAATTAAGAAGTCTTGATTGTTACTATGTCTCATAAGTACTAAAAATATACATGTATATTTTTTTTTTTTTTTTTTTTTTTTTAAACCAAACATTCTTATTGACTTCGGAGTACTAAACCACTGCAAGTCCCGAATCTGGATCACTGCAGTGTCTTGAAATGCTTTCTTCACGGGAATCAGAACACTCACGGGCTCGTGTATGACTGGGTAGTCGCTTTTCTGCCTATCATTCGGAAAGATATGTGTGAAGACATTCAAAACTCTTAAGGAGTTTCCACGTAAATTCGAGTAGTTTAAGTTAGTATCACATACACTATTACGCACCATAAAAATTTACCATTGACATACAATGACTGTTCTAAAGCCTTTTAAGCCTAATAACTTCACTAGTTAAGCACACATAATCAGTATATATATCATTTTCCAAGGTTGGATCAATTTTCTGTTAAACACAGCAAAGAACTTCTTACGAAGTATTAGACTTGAAATGTAATTTCATTTCAAGAGATGTGCATCTTTGTTTCAACATCTGTGTATGAGAAGCATGGGGAACACAGCTGAGAGTAAGAAAGTGATGCTCAAGTTTCAATTTCGAAACTTTAATTTATTAAAAGGAGAAACAGTTGAAGAAATGACTACCAGATTTAGTCATTTGATAGCTGAAATGGATAAAATGAGAATGGAAATTTCTGAAAGAGATAAAATTGACACTATCAAGAGTGTGCTTCCTAGTTCCTATTCAACCTTTCTCATGGTTTTGAAAAAAAATGATTATTTTCTGAATGAAGATTTGACAGCACTTGAATTCCTACAAAAGATCGAAGCAAGAGAATATGATCTTAAGTGTCAAAAGTGTTCAAAAGAAAATCAAGATCCGGCTTTCTATGGTGGAAGTATGCCTCTGAGTTCAACAATCTCACCTATCACTGCTTTTCTTACTCATGCCACAAGTGAAAAAGAATCTGCTTTATTTAATGATCCAAAAGTTTGTTTCTACTCTGCTGGTAACTCAGGTAGTTCTGGAAATTCTTCTAGTACTAATCCATTTGCTACACCTCCTAGTGTGAATATGAAGGAAGCTGAGCAGAACTTTGCTTTTCTGACGGCATTTATGTCCTCATATGAAAACCTGGTGAGTAGTAAAATTGCCACGAGTGAGTTAACAGATGAGGATTATGATCAGATAGATCCGGATGATCTAGAGATCATGGATTTGAAATGGAATATGGCCATGATTGTTCGTAAAGTTAAAAGATTCATGCAAAGAACTGGAAAAGATCTTCCAGCGTTAAACAAGAAGTTAGGTTTTGACAAATTGAAGGTGAAGTGTTATAATTGTCAAGAATTCGGTCATTTCGCGAAGGAATGCGACAAACCAAGAAAAGAATACACTGGACCTCGTGGTCAAAGCCAAAACGCTTCTTCACCACGAGGAAGTGATGCTGAAAAGAAAACGTCTACTTCTTCAACACAAGAAATGTTAGCAGATGGAACTGATTGGTCTCAAAGGTTATTGTGCAATGATGTTCAAGCAAATTTAGCTATGTTTGGGTTACATGAAGATTGTCAAGATGCTACTGCTAGTGTGATATCTTCAGATAATGATTATGGATCTGATTCTGATGATTCTTGCGACAAGTCTTCTGAATCAATGTTTGCTTGCATGGCTAAGATCAATGAGGTTAGTAATTCTGTCTCTTCTACTTCATTTGTTAAAGCATCATGTGTTGACTGTGAATCTAACAACTCTAAGTTAGAAGCTTTGAAAAATCAAAATGATAATCTTATAAGAGAAATTGCTTCTCTTAAGGACACTTATCGACAATCTCTTGAGTCTCAAATGAAATCTCGAGAAAAGATTGAAGCATTGTCGACAAGTAATCATGATCTCAAAGCCGAGTTATCTGTGAAAATGACCATTAATGATCAAAAGTTTCAAGAAATCTTGAAACATCGTTCTAAGATAACTGAGCTTGAGAACGAGGTTCTTGAGTTGAAGAACAAGTTGGGAAAATTTCGAAATTCTTCGTTTTTATTGAATGAAATTATTGAAGTTTCTGGAAAACAAAAAGATTCTAAGAAAGGTATTGGTTTTGTTGAAATTCCACCACCATTTCATAATGATTATAAAATTAATCCTTTTGCAAGAAAAGAAGAGGATTTGATTCATAAGGAATCTGTGATGTCTGAGAAACCAAAAATGGTTAAACCTGAAATTGTTAAACCCCAAGTTGTTCCTCAAAAATCTCATGTCCAAAGCAAAAAGGTGTTTGTTGAACACAATGACGAGGTCATTATCGAGGATGCGTTTGAACCAGAAATTATACACAAGAATAAGAACATTCCCAGTTCTAATCATATTCTGTGCGAACCACACGAATTTGAGGAAGCAGTGTATGGTTCACACAAACCTCAAGAGACAAAGAAAGTGAACTCTATGAAGGCAAAGAAGTCAGTTAAACCAAAAATTTCTGATGAGGATTTAATGCGTTTCATTAATCCTTCTAATTCTAAGTCATCTGCTGCTAGAGTTTTTAAGTTAAAGGGAATGGACACAATGTTCACTGAAAAAGATATTCCAATTAGTATCATTAAGCCTGAGCTAATTGAGAGTGTGTTTTGCAATGAAACTTCCAAGGTTCGTGAACTTGAACGTGTGTATGCTCAAGCGAAAACATCATTCTCATCTGATCCATTGACTAAGGTAAAACAATTTTTAAAGCAAGCTAAGAAGGTTAACTTTGTTAAGTCAACTGGAACAGATACACTAAAAAGTTTTTCAAACAGTTCTAATTTAGATTTTTATTTAAAGAAGAAATCTGAATTATCTGATGAGTTTGCTAAGAGCATGACTAAGAATGTGAGTCATCATCAATCATCTATTCCAATTACTTCTAAACATCGTCTTGTGGACATGCGAACGTGTTTCTTATGCGGTCAACAAGGTCATGTTGTGAGACATTGTAATCAACAGAACTATCAGAATCTTCATCCTTTTATCAAGGACAAATCTAAGCCAATTCCAGTGGTTAAGGAGATTCTGAAAGGACCAATGCCGTATGCTGATGATACTCATATCTTGTTCTCTGATGTGAATCCTCGGAAGGTGTTTCAGATCAATGAGACACAGGGTCAAGTGAAACCAAAATTCATTCCAACTGAACCTTTATGTCAAAACAGAAATTCAAATATTGTTCAGGCAGCTTATCTAAGACGAAAGTCTAAGAAGCCTGTAACTTATTCACAAGTGGCTGAACAACAATTGAAATCTGTTAATGTTAATGATCAAAGAGAAAACCAAAAGGTGCCCAAGACTGAGGCCTGGACTGCCTTTTTGAACTAATCACTTTTGTTTATGTGTAGGGTTCATCCAAGACCATTTCTGGTGAAAACTGGATCATGGATAGTGGATGTTCTCGTCATATCACCGGAAATCTCGACCTCTTATCCAACGTAAGAAATATTCAAAGAGGTTATGTAGCGTTTGTTGGGAATTCTGGAGGCATGATCACACAAGAGGGTGATGTTTCAAATGGTCATATTACATTTGAAAAGGTAAATTATTGTGACAAGGTTGATCATAACTTATTGAGTGTATCGCAGATTTGTGATAAAAAATACACTACAATATTTACTAACAAAGAGTGTCTTATCTTGAAACCGGGTTACATTATTCCCGAGGACATGGTTGTCATGCGATCACCACGATCAAATGATATTTATGTCTTAAACATGAGTTCAACGATATCAACATCGGTCGAAACATGTTTTGTCTCAAAAGCAACTGAGAAAGACTCGATTCTATGGCATCGAAGAATGGGTCACATACATGTTCGAAAGATGAATTATTTAATGGCAAATGACTTAGTTGAAGGTGTCTTGCTAAAGAATTTTAAGTTATCTGATCACTGTGTTGCATGCAAGAAGGGCAAGCAGAAGAAGAAGAAGACACATCCATCTAAGTTATTGAATTCCATTAATACTCCTCTTGAACGACTTCATATGGATTTGTTTGGTCCAGTGAATCGTGCGAGTATTTCTGGAGACTGGTATTGTCTTGTTATGACAGATGATTATTCAAGATATTCATGGGTGTTATTTATGAGTTCAAAAGATCAAACACCTGTTTTGGTACAAAACCTTATTACTAAGATCGAATCACTGTACAAACACAAGGTGAGGAGAATCCGGTGTGATAATGGTACTGAATTCAAAAACACTATATTGGATTTCTTTTGCGTTCAAAAGGGAATTCACCGAGAATATAGTGCACCTTATGTACCTCAACAAAACGGTGTTGCTGAAAGGAAAAATAGAACTCTGATTGAAGCGGCACGTACAATGCTTGCTGATTCAAAGCTTCCTATTCAATTTTGGAGTGAAGCAGTGAACACAGCTTGTTATACACTCAATCGGGTTCTAACAGTTAAACGACTCAAGAAGACAAGCTATGAAATCTTAAATAACAGAAAACCTAATTTAAAGTACTTGGAACCTTTTGGGTGTCCGTGTACAATGTTGAAGAAGGATTCGGGTAAATTTGAAGAAAAGGCTATCGAAGGATATTTCTTGGGATATGAGTCTCCAAAGAAAAGAGTATTTAATTTTACATCTGGCTGTGTTGAAGAATGGTACCATGTGGACTGTCAGAAGTACACAACTCCTCCTCAAGGGAAAGGTCCAGACTGGATGTTTGATTATAATAGTCTATTTAATTCGTTTACTCCTTCGACTGATCACATTGATGAAGATCTGGTTAGAGCTTACTTTGAAGAACACTTGAACATTCCATGCTCTTCAAATTCTAATGCAGATGAAGTTCAACCCGATGCTACAACTGAAGACTCACATGTTGTTCCTCCAATTGTTATTGATAGTGCTTCTACTTCTTCCGATGATGATCAAGCTGAGATTCAAGTTATTGATCTTGATAGTGATAATGCTTCATCTCCCGAGTTGGGTGAACATTACACTAATTTATTTGACAATGTTGTTGTTCCTGAAAATCCTATTCTTCGGATTCATGGATATCATCCACAGGAAAATATCATTGGAGAACTTGATGTGGGCGTTCGTACACGTCATCAAGTTGCTTCATCAAACGACAATAACGTTTTGTGTGCTTACTCTAATTTACACTCTTCGGGAATTGTGAATGTTGCTAAAATCAATTGCTTTCTATCTCAAGTTGAGCCAACGACGGCTCGTAAGGCACTTGAAGATCCTTCTTGGGTAGAAGCTATGCAAGAGGAATTACAGCAGTTTACACGATTGGGTGTTTGGGATTTAATAGACAAACTTGCTAGAGTCAAGAAAGCTATTCCGACTAAGTGGGTATTTAAATGTAAAAAGGACGATCGAGGGGTGATTGTTAGAAACAAAGCACGTCTAGTGGTGCAAGGTTTTCATCAGCAAGAGGGTATTGATTATACTGAGGTATATGCTCCAGTTGCAAGATTAGAGTCGATTCGAATCTTCCTGGCTTATGCTGCTTACAAGAATATCAAGGTTTATCAAATGGATGTCAAAAGTGCTTTTCTCAATGGTGAACTACATGAGGAAGTGTTTGTTCAACAACCACCTGGTTTTGAAGATCCTGATTATCCTGACCGTGTTTACCATTTAAACAAGGCCCTGTATGGTCTACATCAAGCCCCGAGAGCTTGGTATGGCACGCTTGCCGACCATCTGACTGATAATGGCTTCAAACGAGGAACTGTTGACTGCACTTTATTTCATAAAACTGTTGGTGATGATCTTCTTCTAGTCCAGATTTATGTTGATGATATTATATTTGGGTCTACAAACGACACTTTATGTAAGGAGTTCGAGAAGTCCATGCAAACAAAGTTCGAAATGAGCTCGATGGGAGAGATGAATTTCTTTTTAGGGCTGCAGGTTCATCAATCTGATAAGGGAATCTTCATTCATCAGACTAAGTATGCGAACGACGTCTTGAGCCGATTCAATATAACTGCCGGAAAAATCTCTTCAACTCCTCTTCCAGTGGGTCACAATTTATCACCGGATAAATTGGAGGATACCGTTGATCCGACCCTTTATCGTGCTATGATTGGTTCTCTAATGGATTTAACTGCTTCTCGACCCGACATAATGTTTGCTGTTTGTGTGTGTGCTAGGTACCAAGCTAGTCCCCGTGTGACTCACCTGGCTGCGGTCAAGCGTATTTTGCAATATCTAAGGGGAAATCCTGACATTGGGTTATGGTACCCTAAAGATAATTCTTTCGATTTTACCGCCTACTCAGACTCAGATTATGGAGGATGCAAGATCAACTTCAAATCAATGACTGCAGGATGTCAATTCTTAGGAAACCGGCTGGTTTCCTGGCAGTGTAAGAAGCAGACAACGGTCTCTACTTCAACCGCCGAAGCTGAATATGTTGCAGCCTCGAGTTGCTGTTCCCCGGTTCTGTGGATACAACATCTTCGCGACTACGGTTTGAAGTTTCTTACTACTCCCATCTTGATTGATAATTCTGCTGCTATCAGCATCACCAAGAATCCCGTACAATATTCTAAAACGAAACATATCGAGATTCGATATCATTTATTACGGGATTGTTATGAAAAGAATTTAATCGATCTTGAGAAAGTACATACAGATTTTCAAAAAGCCGATCTATTTACCAAAGCGTTTGATAAAACACGTTTTACTTTTTTACTTGGTTTAAATGGATTGAAGACCCTTGCTGAGATCCTACAATTAGGATAATTATTTTTTAATTGCTTTCTAGATTTAGTCTTATTTGTTTTTATGTTTTAGGTTTTAGGGGGTGAAAAGTATAGAAAATACAAAAAGAATGTGCTTTCGTTTGTATAGATAAAATCCAAAAACATTAAAAATTTTCAAAATTCAAAAAAAATATTGTGATTTCTGTTCTTTAATGTTTCCCCTTTAAATATCTAGAAAAACCAAAAACATTTTAAAATTTCGAAAAGACAAAAATATTGTGTTTTAAAGTTTGTACAGAGAAAATCCAAAAAGATTTTTAGATTATTTTCTCGCTGAAAATTATGTCGGTTATTTAAGTTTGTGAAGCATGCTTGCATGTCTTGGTCCTATGATTCACTTGTGGATTGAAGGTTAGCCATTTATTTATTAACTTATGTTAACTGGGGCGATTAAATTTATCTTTATTTTGTTTTTTATGCTCCTCAAAATATTGAGTTTTTGAAGCAAAAAGAGAAAATGATAGTACATTGATTATTTTGACCCCAAGTTCAGCAAAAAGTAAGCCTAACAGACTGTGTGCTTAATTGCATTGGTGCATTGGTAGGTCTTAAAACAACCCAGTAGAGTAAAGTATGTGATATAAACATAAAGAAACGCCAAATTGAAAGGGGTGTTAGTCTCTAGCAAAAGTCTTGGTGAGGATGGCAGAAATGTAATAACCAGTCATACTCAAGCCTTATATTTGTTGATCACTCAAAAATCAAATAAAGCAAATAACAAGCGTTAAGATTCTGGACATTGTGAGTCTTTATGCGGCTTAACCATCTGGGTATTCATATGCATGAATATTTCCCTCGCTTTCTAGAGCAAACCCAAAGTCATTAAACTTGATCACTGCTGTACTTCGTACAATTTACATTACTGACTTGATCAAAATCCGCTGTTAGTCATACAAATTGTTCCTCCCTTGCGTGCGTCTTAATACCATTAAGAAACGGACCCCAGGGGATACAATGTATGTAAGCCGACAGATGGACTCGTGCATACTCACTCACAGTAAAGGAAACTTGATGCATTGCTCAAAATTTCTACAATTGGTATCAAAATTTTGATCAACAATATAATGGTTTAAGTCAAGTTGGGGTGATTTGGCAAAAATCAAATTAAGCTTGAACCGAGATTAGAGGCTGATAATTTCTGATATTCTGTGCTCTAATTGAACTTATTAATCATATCACAAAAATACTTGAATGTGTGTTATTAGATTTATGTGGACAACAATACCAATGACCGACTTATCGCCAGTCATAATATCGCTGAAATATAAAACTGTGATGGAAGGGCATCTTAGTCAATATGATTCTCTGCTCGAACTCATCAAAAATTACAAAAATATGTACTGCTTTTGGTAAAAATCGTTGAAAAATGCAAAAAGATTGTCTATTTTTAATTGTTCGGATATTCTTTCTGTAAATACATTCTTTAATTCTTTAATTTTTACAAAATACCAAAAATATTTTCGTTATCTTTATACAAAAATATTTAAATAACAAGTTAAGTTAAGTTTCGGTAATCTGAAACAATTTGTAACGTATTAGGTTGTCGGGATATAAGGATTTCTCGATAATTTAACTTATAGTTATTTATTTCATTAATTTATTCATTTATTTATTTAATTTAAAAATTAAATAAAAAGGGTTTAATTCGCTAAAATCCATTCGTTATTTATGGATAACGAATCAGGTGATTCCTTAGCGAACTAGCATTTGGTTCGCTAACCTAATTCGCTTCCGCACTCTGTAACGAATCATCCATTCGTTATACATATTTAACGAATCATGACACGAATTGTGCGTTGATTCGCTATCTTTAATTTAACGAATCACTTGGTGATTCGCTAAAATAAGGTAACGAATCGAGTTAGCAAATGGGCTCATTCGCTAATTTTAAGTTAAACGAATCGTTTGATTCGTGCAAGCTGTACCTAGGGTTTCGTGAATCGTTATATAAGACAAGATAACGAATAGGCCTTTCACTGTTCTTCTTCTTTCTTCATTTTTAAACTGTTCAAATTCTCTCTGATATTTTCGATTTTTATAGTTGAATTTTTCAAAGATCAATTTGAATATCCAAGGTATACATGTGTTCGGCATTATCTTTTTCATTAACAATGACATTGATTTGATTGTTTAATTATGTGATTTTAGGGGTTTAAGGGTTTTGAACTTCTGAAACCATTTTGTGTATAATTTATGTCATTAACTGTCTGATTCTGATACAATTTTGATCGGAATAACTTTTCGATACCCTTGGTAGACTCTAATCATCGTTTGATTATTGTTTGCTGGGCTTATTATGATTGTGTGTTCTTACGGGTTACTGTTGGTTCGTTGATTCTTAGTAGGTATAGGTAGTGAGTCTCAATCTCATTTACCTACATTCACTTGTCGGTTTCCGAGTTCAACGAGCTGTTTACCTTGTTGATTCGACGACAATTATGGTTTAATTGAATCTGGGTTTTACATATTGACTATCTATTGTTCTTGATAATTTTGACTTAGTGGAGTCAAAGAAAAAGTCATATTTTGACCATTCGTTAGTCTTAGCGAATTGGAACTATTTCGTGTCCAATTCGTTAAGGTTTCATACGAACGAGTTTAGCGAATAAGAAGTCATACAAATCAGAGTTTGATTCGTTTAAATTATAACAAACTAGAGTTTAGTTCGTTAAACTTAATTAGTGATTCGCTAGATGCAGTTCGTTAAGTTATTTACTTGATAGCGAATCACCTGATTCGTTATCTTTGTATAACGAATCAAGGCGATGCTTAACGAATGACATAAAAAAAATTAAATTAATTAAATTAATTAAGTTAATTTCTTAATTAAGGGATTTAAAAATTCTAATACGCGTAACTACATTTATCTTTTAAATTTTTATGGTGATATCTATTCTCATATACGGTTTATTTATACAGTAAATCATGGCTGAACAAGAACAACCACAGGAACAACCACAAGTACAACCACCACAACAAGCTGAAATGGTCTTATTACCATTTGATAAGAAGCACAATATATGTGCTTATGTTGATCACGACGTGGCTGATTTAAGGACGTTCGGAGCTATGTTGAATTTCCTACGCCGTTCGAAGATACACTATGCAATCACTGCTAAACCTAAGGTGTATCTTAGTATAATCAGGCAGTTTTGGAACACGGCGATATATGTTGAGGAAAGTAAATGGGTTAAAGCTACAATTAATCAACTTCCGATCACGATTGATGTAGAGGTCGTTCGTCGGGTACTTCAGTTTGACGATAGTGACGATTACCCGAGTGAGTTTGACAGAACGCTGGTCAGAGGTTTATTTACAAGATTGAATTATGGGGGTGATATTCGTCGGTCCATGTTGAACAAGAACGATTTATGTCCACCTTACAAGTACTTGTTGCATGTCTTGCTTCATTGCTTGAGTGGACGTCGCGGTGGTTTCGATGAATGTAGACTGAGCTTACAATCGGCGTTTGTGGCTTTAATTCTGAACAAGCCATTCAACTATTCAGAACTCATCTTTGATCATTTGAAAGAGCAAGTTCAGCAAACTCTACCGACAAAGAAGTTCTTGATGTATCCACGCTTTCTACAATTAATTATTCAAGACTTGATACCGGATTTGGTGATTGATCAATCGTTGGTGAATGATGTTCTTGACATGGAACATATGAAAGCTGAAACGGTGCATCGGATGTTGATTTATCAAAAAGACAAACCACAGGATAAAAGGATGATCGGTCATGTAATCAATCAAGATTATGTATGTCCTCCTAATGAGCGTTGGATCCATGATGATTCGGATTCCGAGCGTGAAGGGGGAGAAGGTGGGAACAATGATGGTGGGGATGATGATGGTAACGATGGTGATAATGGAGCTGGTGAGCGAGCTCTGAAAGAACAACAAGATGCGGTTGATGCTGCTCTAGCTGCCACCATTAAAGCTCAGCAAGAACGAAAAAGAAAAGGCAAGGCTGTAGCTACTGATGAGCCATCTAAGAAGCCCCGTGTATCCTCTGGGGCTGGTGTAATTATTGGATCACCACCACCTCGTCAATCAACTACTCAAAGCTCGGCGGTGCCGCTAACTACTAGCACCCCGATGCTCACATTAACAACGATGATGGTGTCACATGAGAGGCTCGGCCTGATTCCTCAAACGGCGTTGACCGAGATGCCGAGGCCTCCTGCTGTGCTGTCAACCATTTCTTCCACCACTACAATGGGACCTCCTCCTCCTCCAACTACTTTTCCTCCGCCTTTGCCTAGTGATGTCTCATTCATGAGAATCACTCGACCTCAGGGTCCTATTCAACCAGTTCATCCGTCTGTCTACAATTTGTCACCTGGACGACAAACAAAAATGCTGCTTAATCTGTTACACTTATATGAAAATCAAATGGCAGTTGATCGACTCAATCAAGAACGACTCATGGAGAATCAAAGAAAAATGATGAGTTACATTTCGTTTTGTCAAAAGGAGACCAAGTCGCTGCGTGAGATTGTTGAGTCTCAGGGGGTGAAATTGAAAGAACAAGAAGAGTTAATTTTACAATTAACTTGTAAAGATGATGCCCTCAAGAAGCTCAAAAATGATGATGATGATCCTGACGAGTCTGATGCAGGAGGTGAGCCTAAACAATCACATGGTTCATCCTCTGGTGCTGGTGTGAGTGGCGCTGATGATTCAGACAAACATATAATTTTATTTCAAGATCCAACAGCGGCCAAGCCGATAGAGATGATTGAGGCTAACACGGTAATATTTATTGATGAATTGGGGATAGTTAGAAGTATGGTGAATAGAGATGAGATACAGATTGGTGAGTTTGTGGTTAGATCTTTGACAAGGGAGTAGATCTCGATTCTACTTGGGCTGAATGACGATCAGCTGACTACATTAGAGACTGAGCCCGATGTCGAAGTGATCAATGAGGAAGATATGGAAGATGATCCGTTATTTATGAATACGGACTTTATTTATGAGAACGAAGAGATTGAAATGGAGGATGTTACTGCTGAAGAGTACCCGGACTTGTATCAACACGCAAATGTTGATCAAGGTGCTCCGGTATTTCATGAAGACGTAATTAAAGAAACTGAGGATGATTTGGAGAAGATTGTGCAGCGAACGGTTCCTTCACTCAAAGAAGTGACTGATGATGACATTGATAGATGGTTCAAACGCCAGAAAGTGGGTAAGATCATCGGTGCTTTTTGATATGTAGATAAAGAAAGAAAGGATACCGCTGCTGCTTGGATTAAGGCAAATCAGATGACTACCTTCAAGACTGTTTCTAAGGTACATGGTGACATTGTCTCCTGGCTCTATGATTCAGACCTTAAGGTATGTATTATTAAATGGGAAAAAGGCGTGCAATATTACGAGAGGATAATGGATGTTCTAACACTACCGCGTTGGGATGTACGCACCCTCGCGAGACGTCCATTTATCAATCGTGGGGGCAACCGAATGGCTGAGTGGTTTCATCAACACTTACTGTTCGAGGTTAATCATGGCTTCAAGTTCTTCAAGCCCCAGGTCCCAAGACGTAAACGTGCTGATGAGATTGATCCGAGGACTGGCTGGAAGAAACTTGTTTTGAAAGTGAAGCCACCAAAGACAATGAGAAGAGTTCCTGTGAAGACAATGCCGCAAGATATTTATCTGTCTTTCAACCGTTGGTACTATGACAATCGTACTGGTGAGGCCGTTATTGTTCGTGGTCGAGGACTACAGACTGAGCTCATCAAGATAATCGATCCGATGTGGTTGGTTAATTTATCGGAGACAGACAATGACGTGCTACACAGGAAGCAAATTTTGTTTGAACGCCAAGAAGATTACGACCTGGCTATGCAATTCCAACGGGTTGTTCGTGTATGCCATGAACATGGGATTCATAGTTGCATAGATTGGCAAACAAAGCGTTTCAAATAAGTTAAAGACAAAGAGCTCAAGATGAGGGGGTGTCTGTTAGTGCACGGTTTTGCGTCTCGAGTCTTTGTAATTATCGTTAAATGTTTATTTAATTATTAAATGTAATAATTCATGTTTATTATTATCTAATTCGTTAAGATAAGTCTAGTTCGCTAGGAATGTTAGCGAACTAGGACTAATTCGTTAAGCTTAAGTCTAGTTCGCTAGGAATGTTAGCGAACTAGGACTATATAATGTATTCCCTCCTGATTCGTTAGGGGATGTTAACGAATCAGGGGGTGATTCGTTAAGTTAATTAAGTTAACGAAGGGGAGTCTGGTTCGCTAGGAGATGTTAGCGAACCAGATCGTCCCCTATATATAGTGAACCACTGTTCACTTGTACATGTTGAAGTTTTGAAAGAATTAATCTATTTCCGAAGTATTTAAAGTATTCTCCATCTCTCTCAGACTTCACAGTAATATTAATAGTGATAATATATATATATCCGTTTATCATTATAAGATCTGAATCAGATCTAAGGTATTGATTAATACGAGTTATAAGTCTCAGATTGGGGATCAAACAATTCGAAGATTTATCGCATCGAATGGTCTAAATTATAAACATTTTATCGCATATAATCAAACTAGAGTAATATGGTCATTTTTAAAAAAAATTAATGAATTGGGTATATATGATATATTAATAACTTTGTAAGGACATATATGATATTTTTAATTTTGCATGAGTATACATGGTATTTTCAATAGAGAAAAGAACTGTTTGAGTCCCTATGATTTTAGGACGGGGTCATGTTGAGTCCTTGAAAAAAAATTGAACTGCTTGAATCCTTAGGGTTTAAAAAATGAACACGTTGTGTCCCTCCACTAGATGGGCGTTAGTTTTTCCGTTTAAAAAGGTTTGAAATTACTACTATAACCCTGGTTCATTATAAGTGGTGAATAACACAATTGGAGACCTAATTCATTGTTTGCAACGTAAAACAAGAAGAGACTAGGGTTTAATCTCCAAAATCACTGGTCATCGTGACTCCGACATTCGCTCCTGTTTCATCTTATTTATGTCTCCCCTTGACTCTCTATGCTTCAAACGTCAATACGTCATCAATCTGCTGGGTTCACCGGATAGCTCGCCGGAAAACCGAGGTTTATCGAAAACCTTTCAGTTACCGGAATCAACGTTCAAACAACTTAACCGCCAGCTATTTCGCCTAGTCTCGCCGTTCTAGTGCCGGTACTTACTTCGTAAGCCCCCGTAATCGACATAGAGCGGAACCCTAGCTCGTGCGCCACCGCTGCTGCTCACCTGTGGCTTTATCTTCGTTGTTACAGATCACCATCGCTAACACTGCTGCAAAGGTTCCATCGAAAAGGCTCTCCTGAGAAAACCCACACCATTCCAACAACCATAATCAATAGATTTAACATAGAGTGTGGAGTAGTGGATTGATTGATTTGAGGATGAGGATGATGAATGGTGAAGAGTTGGGGTTAGGGTTTTGATAATAATTGATTTGGGGAAAGTGAACGATGAAGGTTGGGTCCAGATGGATGGCTGCTGTGTGCAGACTTGGGCATAAGGTCAAGACAAAGTTATTATATCATTAGTGTTATTATAATTAATAAAACAACACCTTTAAATCAATTATTAATACTTAACGTGACATAATTTTTATTTTTCTATAATCAAAATGAGTTTTTATAAAGAAAATTGCAATTTTAGGATTCTGTATACATTTAATATTTTTTTATTTTTTATTTGTTTTGTGAAATGACAACTTTGCCCCTCATTTTTAACGGTGCTAGTAACAGAAAGATGACAGAGGGACTCATTCGGGTTACTTTTGGAACCACAAGGACTCAACCTATTCATTTTTTTTTCAAAGGACTCAATGTCTGTCCACTCTCAAACCACAGGGACCCAAACAGTAATGTTCTCTTTTCAATATTTGTAGAGTATATATGAAATTGCCCTTTATAAATACCAATTTGTTAATAAAAATGATCACTGGATTAGGTATGTAAGGAGGCAAAAGTCAATATATAATATAGATTTAGGGGGGGAATCAGGAATGGATACTCATGGCTAATATTCGGTCAATTATGTTTTGTCATATCATTTTTACTGTTAAGTAATCACACATAACAAAATCGTTGACAACACTCACCCACAAGTACCCTATAAACGTTTTATTTTTTTGAATTTAAATTAAATTAAACACAAAATAAACATAGATTTCGTTAGGTGGCAAACCTTTGCCACATGCACAAATGAGTCGGAAGCCATGCATACCCACATAGGTGATGACAGTGTTACCATATAGTTTCGAAGCTTACCATTGCTGCCCAGTCCACTTACCACAAGAGAAATACAAATACTTTTAAAGTGGATGTTTGAAAATAACAAAAGCACTGAATAAACAAAATTTGGATAAGAATATATATATATATATATATATATATATATATATATATATATATTGTTTAGACCAACACACAGATTTGTTTGAACAGCCATAATGGATATACATAAACAACCAGTGACACTCTAGTATAAAAGCATTACACCAGTTGTAGGGGTATGGTACTAAACCCGGTTTTACGACCCTAAATTTATTATGTTTGGCTTATTTTATTATATGGACTAATACAATGTTATTGGGCTGAGAGGGTTTTGTGGAGGTAACCCTAACTGGGCTAGGCCCATTAGGGTACCATGATGGTGGCCACGAGGCTCCCTATATAAGGAGGTCTCCACCTCCTTATTAGGGGTTGGTCATTCTCAATAAGAGCCACCACCATATTTTTGTGTCTGTGAACAAGAGATCCTGGAGATTTCTTAGCGGTCACCTCCACACCCCCAAAAAGTCATTGCAGATCCCAACCAGCCGGAGAAGAAGATCAAGACGTGGTTCGTTCATCTTGAAATCCGTGGAAACATCGTCATGGATCAGGTCAGATTCATCTCGTGCTTCGACATTGGCGCCATCCGTGGGAGGGCAATGAACCACGCTTCGCTTCTCGTCTCGGCCCTCCGATCTGTTCATCAATATCTCGGGTCTACGGTTTCTTCTTTCAGATATGTTCTATGGAAATCCAAAAATCCGTAGATCTAAAAAATACTTCCAGATCTGGAAATACACAGGAAGAAATACCACCGAACTTTTGGGGAAAACCCTTAGATCTGTGTTTTTTCTAAGTGAAATATACCAAATCTAGTTATGATTTTTTCATATCTGGGTTCGTTTGAGCAACAGTCACACTTCATATTCATAGATCCATAAATCCTATTAGATCTGTTGGTTTTACATAAAACCTACCTGATGTGGATATTCAAAATCTCTAGATCGTGCGCGCCACCGCGGATCAAAATCGCTCCCTGTGGATCAACTTCGGATTCCGCATGCGCGCTCCCGACGATCACTCTACGCCACAGCGGGTCGCATGCGCGCTCCCGGCGATCACTCTACGCCACAGCGGGCCGCATGCGCGCTCCCGGCGATCACTACACGCCACAGCGGGCCGCATGCGCGCTCCCGGCGATCACTACACGCCACAGCGGGCCGCATGCGCGCTCCCGGCGATCACTCTACGTCACAGCGGGTCGCATGCGCGCTCCCGGCGATCACTCTACGCCACAGCGGGTCGCATGCGCGCTCCCGGCGATCACTCTACGCCACAGCGGGTCGCATGCGCGCTCCCGGCGATTACTCTACGCCACAGCTCACGCATATCACATGCTCATGAAGACAGCCAAAACCTATGCTCGTGGCGCATATCACATGCTCACGCCTCACGCATGCTCACGCGTATCACGTATGCTCACACATACCACGTATGCTCACGCATCACGTATGCTCACGCATCACGTATGCTCACGCATCACGTATGCTCACGCATATCACATGCTCACGCATTTCATATGCTCACGCATCACATATGTTATTGGGCTGCACGTACGCTCATGCATATTAGATGCTCACGCATCATGCACGCTCACACACCACATCTGCGCGTGAGAATAAAGGAGACATTGCGCAGGCCGCGCGTAAGCGACATAACAAATGAACAGTCTAATCCAAATCAGGATAAGAACAACCATGATTGTACTCATATGGCTACGCGCCATACTTAAAGGTTGGGAATCCTCATAATATCCCATATGGCTACGCGCCATACTTAAAGGTTGGGAATCCTCATAATATCCCATATGGCTACGCGCCATACTTAAAGGTTGGGAATCCTCATAATATCCCATATGGCTACGCGCCATACTTAAAGGTTGGGAATCCTCATAATATCCCATATGGCTACGCGCCATACTTAAAGGTTGGGAATCCTCATAATATCCCATATGGCTACGCGCCATACTTAAATGTTGGGAATCCTCATAATATCCCATATGGCTACGCGCCAAACTTAAAGGTTGGGAATCCTCATAAACCCATAGGCCACGCGCCAAGCTTAAAGGTTGGGCACACCTCATAATTTGCCCGAGGATGGGAACCATGCAATACATCCACTTTTAGTTGACATGTTTTTGCAGGTTCGGCTACGAGTCGCACAAACACCTATGACATCATTATTATTATCTGGCCATTTGTGCCTCCATTATTATTTTGAAAACAGGCCTGGATATTCATCCTGCGCGGATGAGGCCCTTGTGGGCCAGTCATTATCATCATTTTATAGCTCGTAAGTCGCCTCGCGCGCAAGCTTTTATTATTCTTATAGCTCGTAAGACGCCTCGCGCGCAAGCTTTTATTATTCTTATAGCTCGTAAGACGCCACGCGCGCAGGCTTCATTATTCTCATAGATCCGTAAGTCGCCTCGCGCGCAGGCTTCATTATTTTTACAGCTCATAAGTCGCCTCACGCGCGCAAGCTTTATTATTCATATAGCTCGTAAGACGCCTCGCGCGCAAGCTTTTATTATTCTTATAGCTCGTTAAACGCCTCGCGCGCAAGCTTTTATTATTCTTATAGCTCGTAAGACGACACGCGCGCAGGCTTCATTATTCTCATAGATCCGTAAGTCGCCTCGCGCGCAGGCTTCATTATTTTTACAGCTCGTAAGTCGCCTCACGCGCGCAAGCTTTATTATTCATATAGCTCGTAAGACTCCTCGCGCGCAAGCTTTTATTATTCTTATATCTCGTAAGACGCCTCGCGTGCAAGCTTTTATTATTCTTATAGCTCGTAAGACGCCACGCGCGCAGGGTTCATTATTCTCATAGATCCATAAGTCGCCTCGCGCGCAGGCTTCATTATTTTTACAGCTCGTAAGTCGCCTCACGCGCGCAAGCTTTATTATTCTTATAGCTCGTAAGTCGCCTCGCGCGCAAGCTTTTATTATTCTCATAGCTCATAAGTCGCCTCGCGCGCAAGCTTTATTATTCTCATAGCTCGTAAGTCGCCTCGCGCGCAGGCTTTTATTATTCGGCGTGCTATATCTTATTCATGCTAGTGCACCATCATTATCATAAAAACCACAACACGTCACCATCATGAAGAAAACCTCCCAAAACTCAAAGACAATAAAGATAAGGCCGAAGAAAAGGGAAAAAACCGCCTCACGCCCTAACACACCTCATAAAGTCCAGCGCTCCACCTAAACGCTTGCGCGCCCAGGAGCAACGCTGGACTTGGGGGGGCTTGTAGGGGTATGGTACTAAACCCGGTTTTACGACCCTAAATTTATTATGTTTGGCTTATTTTATTATATGGACTAATACAATGTTATTGGGCTGAGGGGGTTTTGTGGAGGTAACCCTAACTGGGCTAGGCCCATTAGGGTACCATGATGGTGGCCATGAGGTTCCCTATATAAGGAGGTCTCCACCTCCTTATTAGGGGTTGGTCATTCTCAATAAGAGCCACCACCATATTTTTGTGTCTGTGAACAAGAGATCCTGGAGATTTCTTAGCGGTCACCTCCACACCCCCAAAAAGTCATTGCAGATCCCAACCAGCCGGAGAAGAAGATCAAGACGTGGTTCGTTCATCTTGAAATCCGTGGAAACATCGTCATGGATCAGGTCAGATTCATCTCGTGCTTCGACACCAGTGATGAAATATATTGCCAAATCCATTTTCTCAATTTCTCACTCAGATCGATCGTTACCATGTCCGGTAAAACATCGTCAATCCTCCTCTTGCTCCTCCTTGTCGCCTCTGTCCGATCTGATGATCACCGAGGCTCCACTTCTCTCTGTCCTTCCTTTGTAAACCGCAGATCCTGCCAGATCAGGTGCCTAAGAGCCGGTCCTGTCTGCGGCGTCAATAACGTTACGTATTGGTGCGGATGTCCCGAAGCACGTTGTGCTGGTGTTCGTGTGGTCAAGTTAGGTCCATGTGAAGCTTAAAATGGAGGCACCGGTGAGGTGCTTCATCATACTTAGTTGTCTCGTTTAGTATTTTGGTTTACACTTTACTTAAATTACTTTAATTGTATGTTGGTTTAGTTACTTTGTATTGGTATTTTTATTAGTTGCTTTGCACTAGTATGTTTTTCTTTTTATTTAAGTTTAACTTTGTATTTTGCTTTTAAAGCTTCCATGAAAACTTCATAAAGAGTTACATTAGTTCCATATTAGATTACAGACTTTATAAAATGAATACCCACAAAGATCATAAGAAAACTACTATCGAGCTGGGGGTCTCACCGGAAGCAGCCTCTCTATCCTTATGGGGTAGAGGTAAGGCTGTCTACATCTTACCCTCCTCATACCCTACCATAGCTTTGCTATTGGTGGGATATACTGAATACGATGATGATGATGATGATGATGATTATATGAAAAGAAAACAAGGAAATTAATACACTGTGTCTGTGTCTGTGTCTGTAATGACTTATTTTGTCAGTTGTTAACCAATTTCAGTTTGAAATGTATGACATCATCTTGTTGTGTTCTATGGGTTCCTTTATGGTTTCCTTTTTTTTCTTGGCTTAATTTTCCTATCCTTCGAGAGTTAAAAGGTATTAGTTAAAAGGAACCATTATAGGAACTTAGTTATAAGAACTTTTTAAGTTATGTTACAGTTTTGATCAAATTTAACATGCCAGAGATTTTAACGTGTAAAAAATTGTTAAAGGACTTTAGTGAAAAAAACCAGAGAGTATATTGGTTTTTTATGTGCCCTTTACAAATTAGTTCATTATTGTGTATGCATATTGATTAATTTGTATCGATTAGGTGGTTGGAAACAATTTCAATATCGTCATTTTTTACTTTTTTTTAATCTTGATTGGTCTTTTGGTGTTTGCTTTCTTGTTTAATGTTTGAACACTTGCAAGTGATCGATTGTATTAGTAAAAATCTACATCTTGTTAAACTGTCCATTTTGTTGATTCAACTAAGTAAAAGAAGCGCTTGAAAATCAAGGATTTGCGTTCGGACTGACATGTTAAAACTGTTAAATTTGGTCCAAATAATTTGATTATTACTTTTAGAGTTAGTTACGCAGATAGTCCTTGTAGTTTGAAAAAGTAGCGACTTAAGAGTATTAACTAAAAAAATTATAACATCGGTCCCACCCTTTCCTTACTCTTTCGTGTTTTTCGGGTCGGGTTATTCGGGTTTCAAAGTTTCAAATCTTTACCCGAAACCCAACCCAAATCTCTCATGGGTTTTTCGGGTTCGGGTAATTTGGGTTCGGGTTGGGTTAATTGGATTTCGAGGATCCTAGAAATTAAAACAATAAACAAAAATTAAAAAACTACAATGCTCAAATTAAAATAGCATATTCTTCTTTGTCCGTAGCGTAAATAATCAAATAATAAACCAATATAACTTGATAAAACAGTTCAAAAGAATAGTAAAACTAACTCAAACATTAATCTTCTTCAGTCGGGCATGAATTGGTTGTTCGATTATGGTTGCTATTAGTAATAAACGAGAAACATAAATTAACAATAAACAATCGATCCATAATAGTTGGAATGATAACAGTCGATTAGGGCCTGATTCGGATAACTTCAGTGGCTAAAACTTAGCTTATTATATCTAAAATTATATTTAATTTCAAAACTAAAAGTTTAATAGGGTTTTTTTTGGGTTGACAAGAAACTTATAAATCAATCCCGAGAATCAACCCGAATTACTTTAGTTCTGGTTCGGGTTAGTCTTTTCTCCGGTTCGAGTTTTTCGGTTCGTGTTAGTTCGGGTTCGGGTACGAGTTTTCTCGGGTTAAGTTTCGGATTTCGGGTAAAAGTGACAGCCCTAAACATAGCGTGTCAGTAATAACAACCTTGTAAGAATATTGATAGCTCGTTGGTGAAGATGGATAGACAAAAATACAAACGTTTCTTCTCCAAAGTGTATCCATACCAAGTTCAAATATTCAAATGATACTAATCACAACCACCTACACAATGTCAAGGAACGCTATTTTCTTTTTTGAACTTCTTTCTACTTGCATGTTCTAGCCTTATCCTGGAACCATAAAGTCAAACACAAAAGGGAGAAAGTCGTCCCTTACACGTTATATGTAATAACACAAAGTCAGAATTGACATTGTCTAGTCAATACAAATCAATAAATGTGTATAGCCCTATAGGGTCGGCCGAAGATCGAAGTAGAGGTAATGTTATAAATATTATATATAGGATTAAAACTTATCACAACATACACGTTACTTGCATTGAACGAATACTATATAATAAACATTTATATATATATAGGATTAAAATCATGTTAGAACTATTTTGAAATTGACAACTTTGAAAACCATTTTAAACCACAAAAAACCCAAAAATTTTTAAAAAATCATAAAACATAAAAGTGAAAAATGTAAAAAAAATCAAAATTCTTATTTATCATCCCGGTTTCATAAAAAAAACGTCTCGGTTTAACTAAATGATACACCTATGTATAATATGTACATACATGTTTTTTATACAGATATATACAATTTAAGGTAAATGATAATGTACATATGTGTACATTATGCAACTAAAGATTAAATGAAATTATACACATGTGTATAATACGATTTTTTTATGAAACCGAGATGAAATATAAGAATTTTGTTTTTTTTTTACTTTTAAAATTTTTGTTTTTTTTTTGTTTTGTAATTTTTTTAGAGATTTATTTTGTGGCTCAAAATGGTTCTCAAAGTTCTCAATTTTCAAAGGGTTCTCTTAGGACTATTACCTATATATATATATATATATATATATATATATATATATATATATATATATATATATATATATATATATATATGTTTAAGTTCAGAAGAGAAATGATATTACTACGAGAAATGAATATATGAGCCACTAGTTTTATTTTAAGTTTTTAAAGCTTAAAAATAAATGAAAAAAATGTAAATGCAACAATAAATGTGCATACTCTCTCTCTCTCTCTCCAATTAAAAAAACTAATATTACCATAATAATCTCTCTCTAATTAATATATTTACCTAATTTAACAATGATAATTAAAAAGATAAAAAACTAATTTAGTTTTATAATTTATTTGCATCCTCTTCATTTTATCCAACAAAAATACAATTTATTCATATAATACTAGTTCTTTATATTAAAAAACAATTTTTTTTCCACTCAATTTTTAGCATATATCAACGCGTAATTTTTAACAATAAATATCAAAACATAATATATATTTTTTCAGTTGATATATCTAGAAAAAAACTATTGTCATAAATAATAAAAAAAAATGTAATACAAATGTGTCTATTAAATATAAACAATAAATATACAACCTACACAAAATTATATAACGTACACTTGTTTAGAGAAATAAAAACGTACAACATACAAAAAAGTATACAACTTAGATATTTAATTTGACATCAACAATTATATAAACTACACAAAGATACACATATCCTACACGTGTGTAGGTTATATGTTTTTCGTGTGTAGATTATGTTTTTTTTATTCTTAGAACAAGTGTGGGTTATATGTTTTTGTGTAGGTTGTATATTTCACATTTAATGCAAACAAGTGTAGGATAGTTTTTTGTATTATTTAGCACAATGTAACTACGTGTTGATGGATATCGATAAGTTGTTTTGGAAGAAATTGGTTTTAAATAGAAATAAATTTTAATGTATGAATAAATTATTTTTGTGTATGATAAAATTTTCGTGTGTATGTTATATGTTTTTTGTGTGTAGGTTATATGTTTTTGTGTGCTTGTGTATTTTATTGACGATGAATTTTGTGTGTAGGTTATATATTTTCTTATTCTTAGAACAAGTGTAGCTATATGTTTTTTGTGTAGGTTATATCTTTTTTTGTTGATATTTAATGCAAACACGTGTAAATTAGTTTTTTATATTATTTACCACAATGTAACTACGTGTTGATGGATATTAATATATTGAGTTTGAAAAAATTGGTTTTGGATACAAAGAAATTTTAACATATGAATAAATTGTACTTGTGTATTATAAAAATTCAAAAGACAAAAAATAAGTTATAAAAATAAATGAATTCTTAATATTTTTCAATTATAGTAATTTGATTAGTTATATTAATTGAATAGATAAATATTATGGTTTATTAGTTATATTAATTGAAAATAGATAATGCATTTATATTTTCTTAATTTATCTTTAAGCTTTCAAAATTTAAAATAAACTGTAACACCCTTGACAAACACAGCATCGTCCCACTCTTAGGCTATCCCACATCGGCCGTGCACAAGAGAGATCCTTGATTCATAAGTAATGTCCTGTCTCTTAACATCACCAACGCGTTTTGGGCAACCAAAAACAAATCCGTGAGCTCTTCGTGGGCAGAGTGGACAATATTGGTGGTGCGAGGGGACGGATGTTACAGGTGGTATCAGAGCCACTCTTTGTGCCGTTCGGGATGATGGGACATGCCTCATCGAGGACGATGAGTCCAAAGGTGGGTTGTTTGTAACACCCATGGCAAACACAACATCGTCCCACTCTTAGGCTATCCCACATCGGCTGTGGACAAGAGAGATCCTTGGTTCATAAGTAATGTCCTGTCTCTTAACATCACCAACGCGTTTTGGGCAACCAAAAACAAATCTGTGAGCTCTTCGTGGGCAGAGTGGACAATATTGGTGGTGCGAGGGGACGGATGTTACATAAACCTAGTGGCTCATATTCATTTCTCGCATTAATACCATTTCTCTCTTGAACTATCATATATATATATATATATGGTCAAGATACTGTACAATAATGCCTTAACGTACGATAGGTACGTGAGATACTCAAAGGAAAAAAAACAGAGGCAAAATACTAAAACGCTCAACCAAAAACTAAAACGCTCAGCCAAAAACATAAAACGCTTAAAAACGGTTTTCGTGAATAAAATATAAAATTAATCAATTAACGATCCAAAACTGTCTATTTTCGGTGAACCAATAACTAATTGAATGTATTGACGATTCCGAGATGTTGAGATGTGATTTCATGGATCGATTCGTGAAAAAAAAAGGGATTCGCGTACCTATTGTACGTTACGATATGATTGTATTATATCTTTTGCCTATATATATATATATATAGGGTGGGGTTAAAATAAGAAGTAAAGTGTCTCTAAGAAGTGTAAGAAGTAATCTGATGCGTTAGATATGTTGATCTGACGGTGAATATGAAAAATGTGTTTATTGTGCGGTGTGTTTTATTTTAGTCGTGGTGTGTTTATTGTGCGATGTGTTTTATTAGATCTAATGGTGAAAACACACTTTCTATACTTTTTAGGAAAAATCTACTTCTTATTTTAAGTTTGCTATATATATATAATGTAATGATTTATTTCATTGTAAAAAGTTAAAATATAAATACAGAAAAAAATGAAAAGTGAGATAAAGATTTGTGGACTAACAAAAACACATAAAAAAATTAAGAAAAATAAAAAAACATAACTTAAAATATATATAAAAAACGAAAGAAAAAAAAACTAGCATGTTTTTCACGTCTTTCTTGTTAAAAAATTAGAAAGAAAAATACATAATGTCTAGGAAAAAGATACAATAACAAAAAAAAAGACACAACGATAAATAAAAAACATAATATATCACAAAATATAAAGGAAAAAGACACAATGTCAAAAGAAAAATACACAAATAATGACGAATATAAAAAAAACAATATATAATATATAAAAAGACACAATTATCTTTTTTTTCTCAACACTGTAGAATAACTTAACCAAGATATTCCCCTTAATAATAATAATCCTAGCAGGCGACATTATAGTGTCAGTTTCTTCATACTTATCAGTTATTCTATATTTGAGGAAAAGCAACGATCACAACAATCCGCTCTTGCTAAAGAGATCACGCTCACTAGAGAAACTGAAGAAGAAAGGGAGGTGATGGGAGAGCTACTACCTAGACAGTGGTTGTTTTTCTTTTTAGGGCATTTTATTATGATAAGGGTATACTGGTTATTTTTTAAACTAAAATTTATCTGAAAGTTTAACGTTTATCAGTAAAAGTAAGCATTTGTAACACCTGCAAATGAATATCAAGGATCAAATTTGTAATTTCTGAACTTAGACAAAAGTCAATATATAGCCTTATACCACAAAAACTCAAACTCCCTCATTATTTGTAAGAAAATCCTTAATTAGTTTTACAATGATATTTAGAGGGAAAAGATTTTAACGTTCATTGGGTTGTTTTGATATGTTCACAACTTACAAGAGAAAAAGAAGCTTGATCTGTAGGCTTACAAATATGCTAAAAAAGGAAAAATATAATCCATCGTGGCTGGAGTTGTGAGTCATGAGCTGTCTTTGACATTTGAGATGATGCTGACTGATCCATAAGTTACTCAAAAAATATATTTTCCTTTTAACATAATCAACTATCAAGTATACATTATAAACCTAAATTAAGTAAGGGTAAATATAAAAACTTTTTAAAGTAGATCCTTGAAAACAATAAAAAACACCGAAGAAACAAATTTGGATACGAAAACACATATTTTTAGGCCAACTCACATACTTATTTTGAACAGCAATAATGGATATGCATGCCATGCATATATAGTCATAAACAACCAGCGGGACTCCAATATAAAAGCAAGCGTTACACCAGAGATATTGAAATATCATATCATACTTCCAACTTCTGCTGATCTTGTTATCACTATCCTCGATTGACACCATGTCCGGTAAAATACCATCGATCCTCCTCTTCCTCCTCATTGCCAGCGCAGTTGCGGTTCAATCGCAGCCAAACTTATGCCCTTCTTCTGGAGGCCCCCCCGAGGACCCCAGCTCGTGCCAGATCAATTGCTTTAGACCTGATCCCGTCTGCGGTGTCAATAACGTTACGTATACGTGCGGATGTCCCGAAGCAAGCTGTTATGGTGTTCGTGTGGTGAAGTTAGGTCCTTGTGAGGCTTGAAATGGAGGCACTAGTGACTGTTAGGTGCTTCTTTTGGTCCTTCATGATGTCTTAATACTTGGGTGTTTAGTTTGGTGTATTACTTTGTAATGTTGGTTTTATGTTTTTGTGTAAGCTACTACGTTGTATTTGTGTTATTCTTAGTTACTTCTTAATAAAGATTGTATTGTGCTTTTATGTTTGACATGAATTAATCGATATTTATGTATATTGATTATTTGAATGAAAACATTACAAAGTTTTTATTTGTGTCATATGTCAAACATTATCGAAATGACTTGTTGCAAAAATTTTAGAGTTTTCTACAAAGCCACGTCCAACTCCATGTTACGATCTTATTTGACAAGACATTGAAAGGTGGTGAAATCATAATAGGAAGGCAGACGAAGACGACTTGACAACAACTAATAACGATGATTATATATCATCAACTAAAATGTATAGCCGTTTTTGTTATATATTTATCTATGTTTGTCATTAATTTCCTTATTTAGTTAATATAATGAAACCAATCTTGATTGAAACACCCTTCATCGTGCCTAAATGAACCAAGGGAATTTACTAGAAACATAACATGTACCAGTGGTTACCCTAATGCCTTATTCTTGAGTTTTTTAATTAAGGAAAGAAAAGGAAAGGAGATGGAAGGATAAGAAAGAGAAGGAAATGGAAGGGAATTTTTTTAAATTAGGTGTGTTCTTGAGTTAGAAAGAAATTAAAGGAAATGAAAGGTTTATTATGTTAAAAAATAGTTATTCTTAGTAATCATCTCATTTTTGGGAGGATAACTTATTGGGAAAATACATTAATTTAATCCCTCCTAACTCCTCATACTTCTTTCCTTTCCATCCTAAAACAAAACTCGAGACGCCCATTTTTTAACTATACTTAGTTTTCCTTTTCTTTCACTCTTTAAGAGATAAACGCCTAAACTCACTTTTACAACCCAACTCCATCTTTGTTGACGGAAACCCCAGCCCATTCAAAAATTTCACACTATTACTTGATGATTATTAGACATAATGTAATTAGATAAAAATTAGAGTTGGTATTGTGTAAATATGAGTGAAATATATATAATCTCATACCTTATACAAATTCTAATTACAATTATCAATACAAGTTATGTAGTTACTCATTTATTACACAAACTAAAGCAGCAGCGACACCTCCTTAGGGTGAAGGCGTTGTCGCAGGTATACGTAACTTCATAATATCTTTACGCTTTTCTTTGTACTTAGAAAAGGTTTTGATACTTGTATTTTTTCTTGTTGTAGGTTGGCAAGCAACACTTCCTTAGCAGCAGCCTCTTCAACGCCCTTCAGCTTACGCTCAGTATGGTCAAGCACACCCCTCTGATCCAAGATCTCTTGAAGCTTCTTGGCGTCTTCCATAGCCAAAGCATCATGAGCCTGCTGAAGCCTCTCTAGTTTGGCTTTAAGCTCCTCATTTTCGGCGCGCAGAGGTTCAGCAACGGCTTCAGCCTTGGTGGCCCTCTCGGTCGTGTTCCGCGCAGTTTCCTTAGCCAACCGAAGCTGTTCGTTAACAGCTTGGTAGCCTTGGAACGGGCCTCGAGCCGGGCCTGCACTTCAACCTCGAGGGCCTTGAAGGCCTTTTCATTCTCCGCAGCAATTGCGGAAAGTCTCCTGTTCTCCTCCCGGATAGCCCGCGCCTGAGCCACTTCTTGGATACGCGCAGCCTTTAACTTGTCGTTTTCACGACAAAGCAACTCGACGCGCGGCTGCATCCGGGCAAGGAGAATCCGAAGCTCATTTGTCAGCCTACCCTCCTGGTAGCTAGACATGGCTTCCCCCAACGCGCCACTTGGGGCCGCGTGACGCGCCCACTCGACGCAGTCCACAGCCGTCCGAAGGGTTGTTCCCCGGCGGATGTTCCACCGTGGAACATACACCTCATTCGAATCCGACACTGCAAAAACAAAAAGCAGTTAGGAAAAGATAATAAAATATAAAAAGGCCAAAATAACCCTACGCACCTGTAGGGTCGACAACAGGCCGGTAGCCGCCAAACCCATCACCCGAACCTAACGGATATCCATCCAAGAGGTCAGGCAGATGGGAAGGAGGCAGAGATTGGCTAGAAGCCCCGAACATACTTGCTGAACGGGCCGGGGACGAGGTAGTCGCCGGTGCCGGAGGCACGGTTGAAGCCGCCGCGGTAGAGACCATCGGAGGTGAACTCACTGGAAGTGAACTCACAACCGTGGCCGCCGCTGCGGAGGAGCCCGCAGAAACAATCACCGCCGGCTCAGTGAAGGATGCAGTGAAGATGGCACTGACAGCCGGCGGAGATGACGTTACAGTTGGAACAGTTGCCTCAACCGGATGAGCAACTGAACCAATGCTGCAAACAGGCGCAGCCGCCTGGGTCATCGCCTTGGGTAGGTTGACCAAACCTACCGTCATGGGTCCAGAGCTGCTCCTCCCCGCATCACTTTGGAATGCAGTTACATCCACGCCTGCATGAAGACAAGATATTAAAAACAATGGCGGAAAGAATTGCGGGTAAGATTAATTTATACTTACGAGTTCTCTTCAGCTTGAAGGTTCTGACAGGCGGGGACGAACCCGATGGAGCCGGCCTCTTCACGCCGGTCACCGTCGTCGTCCTAGGATGCTCGGAGGTGACAGCTGTCTCAACCTCCAGGGCAGTGGTCTCACCATCACCAGGGTTCCCCGCCGCTCTTCACTTTCGGTCTCCGACTCAGACCGGTTCCCCTGATCGGCAGTGGAGGCAACCTTCGCCTTGCCCTTCCCGCCAGCAGCCTTCTTCTTCCTCGCGAAGAAAGGACCATCTGCGGATTCCTCATCAGAAGATGACAAAATTAGAGGAATTCCAGCAGAGGTTTGAGCATTGAGAGGGCGAGGGTTAATTAATCTTTTACCTGGCTGCGTGGCGCTAAGTATCTCGTGGCCCGGCGGGTAGACCTCCACAAACCGATCCGCCGTCTGCTCAAGGATGGGCAACTCATTCTCGTCAAGAGCACGAGTACCCAACCGAGCAGGACCACCGCTCTCCCGCGGCTGCAGGAGAGACTGCAAGTTGTTTCCCTCTGAATAAAAAGGAACAGTTAGAAGAAAAACCATAAATCAGCAAAAAGATATGAAGCATACCGTAAGGGATAGAGTTCAAACCGTATTCGAGGACGATGGGAATCTGCGGCGCCTCTGCCCCAGCATCCTTCCACACCCGGCTCATCCAGAGCATCACCATCCCAGACTCCGCAAAGCGGTAAACCGGAGTCTGGATCCGGGAGATATTGGCAAACCATTCCGCCTCCCGGTAGTTGGAGGCGTGAAGGCTGGGGAGTGCTCTCCCGTTCTTAAATGTCATCGCAATAGGGACGACACGGGCAGAGATGTAAAAGAACTCCCGCTTCCAAGACCGAAGACTGCGCTCGGTAGCACAGATCTTCAAACCCTTGATCCGGGTGACCAAGGTGTACCAGCCTTGGATGCACCTCCAGGAGTAGAAGGTCATCAGGCGGTCGACATGGGGCTCCACACCCAGAATGAGGCACACCCATTCAAAATGGCGGATCTTGGCGATCGCCATCGGGTGTACCTCCGTCAGGTGCACACCGTGTCTCTCCAAAACACGGTATACAAACTTCGTCAATGGGAACCTGAGATTCCCATAGACGAAGAATGCAGCATACACCCCTATCTTGCCCTTGGGGGCATCGTACACCGTCTGGTGAGGCTCAGGAAACTCAGGCTCGAAAGGCTCGAGCATGAACTTCCTGACGATGTACTGGTACAGGTCGACGGGAAGAGCACACTGGCACTCGCCAGCAGTACTCTTATCGTCCTTATCAGAAGTGGACGTCGGGTTCTCGGAATACACGTCCGACTCTTCAGCAGTAACTTCAAGATCATGAGTAGAAGACATGTTTTGGAGGATGGAAAGAACGATCTCAGGAGAATGCTCGACGGAAAAGTTAGAGTATTCGCCGGAAATCGCTTAGAAGAAGGAAGTGAAACTGTGAGTTGAGATGCATCCTCTCCTCCCTTTATATAATCATCGCAATGAATGCGATGAATTTAATGCGGAAGAGAGAGGAAAACGCAGGTGCAATGAAACTATGACACGTGGAAAAAGCAAGCTGGCAACAGCTGTCGACAGGACGCGCGCCGTAAACTTCGCGGCCATGCGCCCGAAAACTCGCGCCCACGCGCCTGAAAAAGCGTCTGGAATGACCATATACTGTCACGTCACCATAACTTCCTGCACGTCCTGAAACTGTCAGAAGAAACCGTCGAACAACGCAACCGTCCCTTCAACAGTTTGGACTGTTCTTATCCTTTCACCAACTCTTCGAATTTCAAAAAGATTCAAAAAGATTCAAAAGTAAGCGGGACTATACCCCCTTACCTTGGTAACCAAGTAACCGTAAGACAGGTGCGGGTACAGTGTTAAGGCAAAACCCTTCACATATCTAGCACCAGCAGGGAATTGAAGCCAAGAATATCTCGGCAACCAAGTAACTATAAGACGGGTGCGGGTACAGTGTCAAGGCAAAACCCTTCACATACTTAGCACCCGCAGGGAATTGAAGCCAGGAATACCTTGGAAGTAAAGTAACTATAAGACGAGTGCGGGTACAGTGTCAAGGCGAAACCCTTCACATACTTAGCACTCCGCAGGGAATTGAAACCAAGAAGGATCTTCCGGGCCATGCTTGCGGAAACGGAAATAACATCCCCGCATAGCGGGAACGTTGAGAACTAGATTGTTTGAAGCTCCAAGATGGAATTGGTTGTTTAACATAATTGATCACTATGTTTAAAACTACCAAAACCTCATGGAGAATCTACACAAGTGGAACTCAATGCTCCTGACTTGCGAGGAGGTTACAGACCTACCCGCATCATACCCAAAGATCAAGCAGAAAAGTCGGGAATTTCTGCACGTGACATTAGGACTTCCGCGGGAAGAATCCCCATGGAAAACCTTAAAACTAAACCCTTTTCAAAACCCCTTGCTTAAGTCCAAAAGTTCACCTCACTTATTAACAATTCATGAGAAGAACATTGGACTGGGGGGACTTGAAGAGGTAGGTCCCAGCAGAGCCCAGTTGGACCCGCAAGACTCACCTTTAACAGGGACGTTTGCGCGGTTGGACCCGCAAGACTCACCTTAAACAGGGACGTCTGCGCGGTTGGACCCGCAAGACTCACCTTAAACAGGGACGTCTGCGCCGTTGGACCCGCAAGACTCACCTTAAAAAGGGACGTCTGCGCAAAGACCAACTGGATCTGCAGGACCCACCACGCTCAGAGAGATGACGTCCTTACGCGCAGTACGCAAGCTGTCCCCGCAGGAAAAGCCTCCCAATGGTGACGTACTCCGCCTGTTCCCGCAGCTACGGATACTAGCCATCAAGGAAGGCTACCCGCACTAACAGCAAGGCTACACGCACAAGGCACTTAACTCTCAAAATAATTCAGTAATGTCACCTGAAGAAGGAATGAGCAAAGCCGGGAATACTCCCGCCCAAAGCCGGGAAAACTCCCGCCCAAATGAGCCAGTCCGTACGCTACTGCAGGATCTTTTAGACTGTACCTGCCAAGGTATGGACAAAAGATCTGACCAAAGCTGCGACAGCACACTGACAACAGTACGACGAGCAGCACGCTCTAGTACTTAATGTCACTATCAGCCGCTGCCTACTCACCAACCCCTGTCGTGCCACGTCCATAGCCTGCAGTTGGTGGAAAAGGAATAGTGCACAGCCGGCCTGGTAACTATCAGCCGCTGCCTACCCACCAACCACCAGCATGGCACGTGCGTAGCCCACAGTTGGTCGAAAAGGAATATTATACAGCTGGCTGTACCTTCTTGGACACCTATCTTCGGCTATAAATACTCCAACACCTTGGAACGGTATCATTATCTTATATCTTCATATATTATCTGATATCTGCTCTAGTCATTTATCTTAATATACACTTATATTCAAGAGCAACCTTGTCTGATTCTCACGCCGGAGGGTGGTCACAAGGAGGTACCCCCCCTTCTCAGTGACGAGCTCACGGTGTCTGTTTTGCAGGTCATCAGAAGAACAACCATCTTTGCCGGACCCAACCCCTCGTGGGAAACATCTATTTAACCCCAAGATTATCCGTAATCTGCCCGGAGTCACTCAGTGTTTCTTCAGTTTTCCTTTCCTTTCACTCTTTAAGAGATAAACGCCTAAACTCACTTTTACAACCCAACTCCATCTTTGTTGACGGAAACCCCAGCCCATTCAAAAATTTCACACTATTACTTGATGATTATTAGACATAATGTAATTAGATAAAAATTAGAGTTGTATTGTGTAAATATGAGTGAAATATATATAATCTCATACCTTATACAAATTCTAATTACAATTATCAATACAAGTTATGTAGTTACTCATTTATTACACAAACTAAAGCAGCAGCGACACCTCCTTAGGGTGAAGGGGTTGCGACCCCTCTAATTTTATCCTTCGAATTGTTGACCGAAAGTTCCTCAGATAAAATTTATAGTTTCAGCGAGATATTTGAGTGTAGAGATGATGATAAGATTAGAAAACTTAAAAGTAAACATTTGTTTTACTTAGATTTTTATTTATTAATATTTTAATTGTAGTTACCTAGCAGCTCTTGATCCGTAATTTTCTAGGTTCAGCAGACCCAGCTTTCTTTTCATTTTTTTATGGTAATTCGGGTTTTGGACAAAGTCGGGGTTTGTCGGGTATTTACCTGAAACTGACCCGAGACCAATCAACAACGATTATCAAGGCCGAAATAAACCCGAAAAAAGTAAGGTAGGTCACGGTACAGGTTTTCTATGATCAAGTCCTTGATTTTTTCGGTCCGGAACTAAATATGCACACCCTACTTAACCCAACCAAACTTCAATTAAATTACCATTATACCCTTAAGAAAATATCCTACTTTAGAATTTAGGGGTGTTCAAAAAAATCCGAATCTATATTCGAAAATTGAATTCAAATTATCCGGAAATTCGGATATCCGAAATTTCGGATATTTGAATTTTCGGATTCGGATAGTGATTCGAAAATTTTCGAATATCCAAAATATCTAAAAACTTAATTTTATTTTTTTAAATTATTTATTTTATAATAAACTCAAACCATAATCCATTCTTTAAATCATTTTTCTATCTTACCGGTGGAGGTTGAATTCCGGTGGCCATCAAACCTCAGGCCAATCATTCTTTAAAACAGAATACTGGCTTCTGATTCATTACAAAATCGTTAATAAACCTCAGACCAACTATGTTGTGACTTGATGGATTGGAACACCGGTGGTGGATTTTGTTTTGTTATCAAAATTCAAACCTCATATTCTTGATCAACCTGTGTATTATTTTGGGTTATTTTCTTTTTTCTTTTTAATAACTAAACTAGAAACATGGATTTTTGATTAGTTGGATTAATTTTGATTTTTTTCCAAATGTTAGGATATCTGTTTCACCATTCGAATTTCACCATTCGAATGAATATCCGAAATTTCAAATATCTAAAATTCGAATATCTGAAATTTAGATTTGAATAGTGAAATCTACTGTCTAAAATATTTGGATATCCGACTTCGAACAGCTTGCTCATATGGGAGTTATCAGTATTTTGTGAAGTCAACATATCCAAAATTCTGATCCACTAAACTGGTTTCATGAAGCCGTCACTTTTGACCAATCATTTCACATGACATTTAAATATGAACGTGCAACTTCAAATGAACTTTTTGTCAACCTTTATCATTCTTTTCTTCCTTTTCTCATTTTTCACTCATCCCCATCCCCATCCCCATCCCCATCCCCATCCCCATCCCATTACACTAACCATACAACTTTAAAGAGGCGGATCTAAAAATTTTCACTACATTGGCCACAAACTGGATTAGATAAAAAACGGATCGGATTAAAGAGAGCAATGTCATTCAACAATCCTAGAAACCCATAACGAAATGAACTTGAAGAACACGTAAAAAGATAAATTGGCCTTTCTAACACACTATTTGAAAGTTACAAGAATAATTAAGTCGCATTTTTTAAAAATATACCCTTAAAAAGTTTTAAATAAAACTACCAAACAAAAAAATTTAACATTGAAGTTAAAACTTAATTGGTCAAATTTACTATGGCCTGTTAAAAACAATAAACAATTAAAAAAATAAAGAAAGTGACAACCGAATAAAATATAAGTTTTTATATAACTCATTTATGATCCCCTACCTACCTCACGTTTTCAACATTACGCAGCATCGCTTCCAGTGGCCGGAAAAAAATGTAAACAAACAGTTTTTTAAATCGTTCTCGACTTCTCTCTTCACTTTAAGTTCATCCATGCTATAATCGGTGGTAACGGACGCTGGGCATTGAATGATGATTAACTCAAATATACTAATGCTTACAAGTAAAAACGACATTCCGGCAGGCGGACAGTGGGCACCGGCCCACCGTAGCTAAGCCTTAAATCCGCCCCTGCCACTTCACCTATCACGACTCAAACCCATTAAGCAATTCGAACCCGATAACTCAAAACTACTTCAAATAAACTATTTATCTCGAAGACCGCTTGAATTACCCTTAAACTTTCTTGATAATCCTTCAAATCGTAATTATCCAATAATGGTTCGCATCAAGTCAAATCCCCACACATCTTCTTTTCCATGCCATTAGTCATCATTTTCATGAAATATATGAAAAACATAGATTGGATGCATGAGCTCATAGTATGTCTATTCAGAAAACACGTAGATTGGAAGCATAACAAAAAGTTACTTATCCATATATTCCGTCATAGGTGACAAGAGCTAGCGGCCAGACACACTAAACAAAGAGCTAGCGGATACACAAGAACCCAACTTAAGAAAAGTCATTGTTCTCGTTACGTTTAGAGTTTACGCAAACAATATGTTACTAATGGATGGAAACGCCTCCATGGATCAGATTGTGTGACACATGTTGCGAATTCATTCAAAATGAGAAAAACAATATTTTTGGTGCTAGGAAAATAAACCTAAAGAAAAATTGACCAAATTTGGTTCCTCCAGCTTAGGAGGATGCTAAAACTTTCAAAGGAGCAAATCAACTTATTTATTTCAATGTGATTTCAAGGATATATACTAAAACTCTAGCCTATAATACACAGGTATAGATTACAAAAAATATGGAAATTAATAACTAGGTGATGCTATCTAAATTTAGTACAATATTCAAAATGCATTTATCGTATCGGCGGGAAACGGGTGGATCACTAATATGCCTCGGAGATGGACTGATGCTGTGTGTGCGTGTGCTTTAAAATGTAAGAGATTGGAGGTTTTGCTTTCGCACAAGATCGTTCTTAAAATTTAAAAAAGTGATTTCTGCTAAGATTAAACACACACAAAATAGGCAAGTGTACCTATCGTATATGTAGAATAGTATTGGTAAGAACCAATTACCGATCCGTGGACACAAATGTTTTCAATAATGAATCTTCGTTTTACTTTAATCGGAGGGTTTAATCATTTTGAAGTTGATTTTCAAACTTTTTATAAAATAGAAATAATTATATATAATATATACGTGACAAGAAGAGAAATTCTAAGCGAGTAATTCAATTATATAAAGGTTACCATCTAAGATCAGAATCCACTCGATGATTATTAAATAAACATGTGATAAACTTGTCATAATAATATATGATAGAATAGTCCCTCATTTCTAAGGGAACATATTCTATGACATAAAAGAAAGTAGCATGCACATTTTAAAGTCCATCCTTTCCTAATGCTATGCTACCACGAGAATGTCAATTTAAGTAGACAAGCAGTTTGGTATGGTAGAAAGATTAGGATTGACTTCGATTTCTCAAATACCAATCCTAACAACTTCGAGTGGTTGTAGTTAACTCACACAACCTCCCCTCGGTTAATTTAATTAGGTTATAAGTACACATTTCATTAACATATGATTTCTTTAATTAGCATGATAACCTAAGCAATCGTGTTAACAATGTTATTTTAGAGTTATCAAAACTAGAGAAATAGATCATAACTTATGTCTCATCATTTCTAAGTACAACATAAGGATCCATGTTTTATCTTGAATAAGTTATCAAAGTATTCTTTTTACCATTTCTAGTTTTCAAGAACATGAGTTAACATGAATGATTATCAATCATCAACCTTGATGTCTTGAGTTAAAGTGATAAAACATTTCTTCATCAAAGGATAATTGCAAAATAACCATGTACTATACCAAACTAAACCACATGTTTCACATAATCATCAAGTAAAACAAAGCTTCTTCATAGATTGTTGGTGCATATTTTGTAACAGATGATCTTTAGTGTTTGTTAGAATTGAGAGCAACGGTCAAGGGGGGGTCTGTTGGTGCATTTTGTGACCGTCGCCAGTGACGGATTCAGCCTTATGGTAGGATGGGCCTTAGCCCACCGTAGGTTTGCTGTTGGGTAAGCAATTTTTCACTAAAAGTATGTATTTTTGTAAATATGTGACCTAAAGGCCCACCGTATTTTTAAGTGGGGTGCATGTAAAATTGGGTAATTATATGATGGCCCACAAATCCACAATGTATTAAAGTTAGTAATGTTTTTAATTTTCTTTGTTCTATTAATTAGTATTTGAATGTTACCAAGAACATAACATTACCTTTTCTAACCATTCATACACCGGCTATTACAATTTACTTTATTATATGATAACTGTTTTTTTTTAAGTTTAAATTATGTTAATATGTTACTTGTTTCTTTAAAATTTAAATTTATTATAGTTGCATTCATTTTTATTTATTAGAAAGTGTGAAAAAATATCAAAAAGATTATTTTCACGCGAAAATCTGTCAATTATTTTCACCAGACCAGTTTTAACCACCTCATATTGTGCCACTCGTACGAAAAGTTTCTGTATCCGCCACTGACCGTCGCTATGCAGTTCCGAGTAGTTGGGGAGAAGTTGTGGAGGGAGCCAACTTCGTCATTGGTGAAGTTAGAACAACTTCACGTGTTGGTGAAGTTAGGAACAACTTCACGTGTTGGTGAAGTTAAAACAACTTCACCTGTTGGTGAAGTTAGAACAACTTCACCTAGAGGCCCAAGCCCAAGCCCGCGAGTTTGTGTATCTATATATGTGTGTGTCATGTTTAGGGTTTGGTTAATCTAGAAAAAAGTTAGTAGTTCAATCGTTCAATTGTTTACTTGCATAGAGAGAAACAGAAAGAGAGAGTCGTGTGGGCAGACCTGAGGTAGAGCTCACCTCGGGTCGGCCGTGTTTTGTTTTCTCGTTCGGTATGTAATGTGTTTTAAATATTATATAAAGGATCTCCAGATTCGTTTATTTCGTTCGTGTGCTTGTTTGTCTGTAATCATGTTCTTCGTCTCCACACCATAAATGAGTCTAGGAGGATTCCACACTCCTAGACCTCGTGCGGATCTCGTATCGATCACCATCGGCCCGGGGACGTTCAAGTGGTATCAGAGCCGTAGGCTCTTATGCTATGGTTCGAGATCTGCGTTTTGGTGTTTTTGGTCCGTTTCAGATCTGATTTTAGTTGAGGAAGATTGCAACGACGAAGTTTTAGGGTTTTGGCGAAGTTAAGGTTTTGGCGAAGTTATTGGCTGGCGAAGTTATCTGGTGGTGAAGTTATCTGGTGGTGAAGTTAACGGGTGGTGAAGTTATCAGCTGGTGAAGTTAAAGAGGGGTGAAGTTATCAGGTGAAGTTATTAGGTGAAGTTATCAGGTGAAGTTATCGATATGTTTTACTTTCCTCCGACGTTCAAGATATGGCTATCCCAAAAAAAAAATAATAAAACAATAAAAAATAAAAAAAAATATTTTCGGGAAATTTTCTTGAACGAAAATTTTCATAATACATTCATATGATGAGAGGATCATTGAGGAAAAATTTGGTGATAATATTTTTTTGGAGTTGACCAACTGAAGAAAGTCAAATTTTGTTCGGGTTTTTCGTTATTATTGGATCATGTTCAAAGCATGTTATTTATGTTATTTTCAAGGAGTTCAGGACTTGGATCTTGAAAACGTGGGATACGAGCATCCGAGATGCTTATTTATCAAGGTGAAAATTTTTGAACAAGTTGGATTTAATCGGGAATTAGATTGTTTAAGCTCTCAAACTGAAAATGTGGGCTACGAGTATCTGGGATACTTATTTATTAGGGGTGAGCTACTTAAATAATTTTATTCTCGGAAATAATAAGAAAGTCATTTGATCGTTATCCCCGGTGATTGAAGATGCTTCGGCTTTATCGGGTTGATTCGTGAAGATGCGTGACATGGTTCAACGAAGTTTTTGATATCATAAGTCAAGGGGGTGATTGTAAGGCCAATTTTAGTGTCTTGCGATATAAAATGAGGAAACCCGTTATATATTTATGGTCAAGTGTGTTAGATTCTGTCAATGTGGTTTTGTGATTAAACTGATCACTTGCTGTTGAGTAGTTGAAGATTGAACCTTATCTTACTAACCGAATGGTTGAGATGATCGATTAGGCACTGGGATGCAGGTCAAAGATCTCGATCGATATAAATCGTAGGGGCTTACACTGAAGGGGAGATCTGATATGGAAGACGTTGGGTGATTGGTAGATTTGTGAAGCTACAAGACAATTTCAGACACTAGTGGTTGAAGACAAGATTGATGTTGCATGTATAGGTGAAGTTCAACCTTGAAGATCACAGTGCAATGTCTAAAGATCGGGTCTTACCAGAAGAAGAAAACAGAAGATCATCAGTTAAGGGGGAGTCTATTGGTGCATATTTTGTAACGGATGATCTTAAGTGTTTGTTAGAATTGAGAGCAACGGTCAAGGGGGAGTCTGTTGGTGCATTTTGTGACCGTCGCTATGCAATTCCGAGTAGTTGGGGAGAAGTTGTGGAGGGAGCCAACTTCGTCATTGGTGAAGTTAGAACAACTTCACGTGTTGGTGAAGTTAAAACAACTTCACCTGTTGGTGAAGTTAGAACAACTTCACCTAGAGGCCCAAGCCCAAGCCCGCGAGTTTGTGTATCTATATATGTGTGTGTCATGTTTAGGGTTTGGTTAATCTAGAAAAAAGTTAGTAGTTCAATCGTTCAATTGTTTAGTTGCATAGAGAGAAACAGAAAGAGAGAGTCGTGTGGGCAGACCTGAGGTAGAGCTCACCTCGGGTCGGCCGTGTTTTGTTTTCTCGTTCGGTATGTAATGTGTTTTAAATATTATATAAAGGATCTGCAGATTCGTTTATTTCGTTCGTGTGCTTGTTTGTCTGTAATCATGTTCTTCGTCTCCACACCATAAATGAGTCTAGGAGGATTCCGCACTCCTAGACCTCGTGCGGATCTCGTATCGAACACCATCGACCCGGGGACGTACATAGATTTTAGATGGTGAATGGAGTTTAGCTCATAATGAGCATTGTTATGAACATTAAAAGAGAAGATGATAACAAAGACATGATTAAACTAGAACAAGCTAACCAAATGTGGCTAAATCTTCCTTCTTAATGATGATGATAGATGATAATGATGATGGTAATGATGATGGTAATGATGGATGAAAATTGTAACCTCCAAGCCTTCAAACTCTCCACGAGATCTTCAATATGGGTGTAATGTGGGTGTTTTTATAAGAGAAACCCGTTTAGAGATTTACTTCAAGCACACCAAATGAGTGCAACATGAGCCTCTATTTATTGGCAGTCTGGAGTGACAGGCACGACCCCGTGCTTCTAAAGGCACGCCTCCCGTTTCCATGTGTCCAGTCGCATTAAATGATGACTCACCACGGGGGCGTGCTTCCCGAGGCACGGCCCCATGCTTTTTAGTGACATGTGCTAATTATTTTTTGTCTTATCTCGAAGGTGACCACAGTCATGTGCTTTTGTGTCTAGTATTTGTCTTTTCTTGCAGATTTTGGTCTTTTCTTGTGTTCAGAAGCGTGGGGGCGTGGTTCTTGCAGCACGGGGGTGTGGTTGAGTTTTTCTTGGGTTTTCTTTCATTTTTCTTCGTCTTTTCACTTGTTTCTTCGTTTAAGGCTTGGGTTTACCTGAAATTGCATTTTAATGTGATAAGTAGCTTTCTAAGCTAAGTTATTTGATAGAAGTTGCAGTTTTTAGAGATTATTTGATGATAAAAAGATGTGTAATTTTATGCATATCTAACATCTCCACACTTGAACCTTGCTTGTCATCAAACAAGCTACTTATAAAATATTCTCTAAAAATAGTAAGTTAGGACCATAGCTTAATCATCCCCAAAAGAGTTTCAAGAAAATGAGAATAAAATAACCAACCTTTAATCATAGGAATATATGTAGTGATATAAAAAGGTGATTAGTTTTTATGAGCTTCTGTTTATGCAAAACGTCACGTTCTCACAATGTTCACTCACACTCGGTTTATATCTGATCACACTTGTGATGTATGTATGTGAACACTTAGAGTCAAGATGTAACATGTGATAAATAAGCTTGTAACAAGTTCAATCTCCACCTTTTTGAAGGGTTTCATAGATCAGAAGGTAATATGGGTTGGTTTTGTTTGAGTAGGGATTTGGTATTTGGTGGTGGTTCAAGGGTTTATGTTGATGAAGATGGGGATGGTAAATACAACTTCTGCTGAATGTCGGGAATCTTACGATGTCTTCTATGGTTAGCTTCTTTTCTCCCAGTTGTGGCTTTTTTTCTTAAACAAACCTAGTGACTATTTTAAGGTCAGATCGTCAATACCAGTTTTGTCGAGGATGTGGATCAGTTCTTCCTTAATCCTGTTCTGAACATAACTCCGAACTCTAATGGATCGTTCGGCTTTGAGCCTAATAGCCCCCACCCTCATTAGTTAGTTATATTCATCTTGAGACTGAGTTTGTCTTTTTCTACATCTTCCTTCGTGGGACCAGTTGCCACATCCTAAGCATCATTCGTATCTTTTTGCTCTTCTTTTCATTGAGCTTTTGGAAACTCCACAAAATTGTGGCCTTTGTTCATCTTGGCGCCACTTTTTCCTCACCTCATTGATAAAGAGAAAGATTATCTCTTTAAGTTCTAGAGGCAACATAGGTTTTGTGAAATGTATGCAGCAAATGAAATTGAAATTGAAAGAATGCATTTCTAGTTCTTTAGGGTCTGCCGGTAAAACACCAGTGTTGTATTTTACCGGTGAGAGGGATAAAGTGGTAAGGTTTTGGTTTTGTAAGGTTTTTGGGTTTTGTAATTTGGATAATGGTTTATGGAATCGTGACAATATTACCTTCCTCTTTATACAACGCTTCGTGCGGTATTGAAATGAATAATTACGACAAGTTCTAAATCACACGAAACATATGACTCACTCAAATCTTCCGAAAAAATATTTATATGGCATGAGGTTTATCTCTCAGTAACGGAGGAGTTTGGTATAAACGCCATATTATGTATAAATTTATTCTCAATATTACAAAACTTCTTTTTACTTTTTCACTTTTTGGTTATAATAGATTTGTAGTTGGTTATTTGCAAAAAAATTTCTTGGCCTTTCTTTTGGTTTTGTTATAAAAGTAGTCTTTATTTGCTAAAAAATTTTTTTGCTAGAGAATCTTATAATTAGTTGAGCAAAAAATTGGTCAAGTAATTCCCCTCCCCACACTTGAATCTCACATTGTCCTCAATGTGAAAAGATTCATAAAATTATTAAGATTCAATTGAAGTATGGTGGCTAAGATGGAAAGGAACTTCCCTACGGGTTAACGAAATTTCGACAGAGCGTCCCCTGTTTTTCGTTTGTTTTCCTGTTTTGTACTTGAATAATTTAAAACTGCAAACAACCACAAACAACCAAGCATAATACTACTAAAAATTGGGTGTGGAATCATCCACATCCTCCCCACACGGGCTAATTAAGTACCTAATAAAGTGTCTTGGCACCCATGACCATAATAAGTATCCAAACAAACAAACAACCAAACGACAGAATGTAAATTGTTTAAAACAAACTTGATAATAATGTCATAAAAGCACTACCACCCGGACCCATGCCCATACCAGACCTACCAGTGCTGCTGCTCGTCAGTTACCCGTGTCCGGGTGGAAAGGTCCCCACTGCCTGTCCATGCGCTCACCCAAACGGTCAATCTCTCGCCTCGTCTTTGCATATACTGCTGCTCGCTGTGCGTCGGAAGCATCAATTTGTCTTGTTAACTTGTCAAAAGAGGCGGTAGTATGAGTTTGGAATTGGTCAACGAGCCCGTATAGGCCCTCAAAAGAGTACTGGTTGTGGTATGACGAGCTGGGGCAGACTCCTGATGATGATGGGCCACCCTGTTGAGAGTAAGTACGGCGGTACGGTAGGCCTTGTAAAGCTTATAAATCCACGGACTACCAAAGATTGGGGTATTTCGGCTCCTTGCATCTGCATTGGTTCTGAATAGCTTAGAGAACAAATAAGCGGTGTTGCAAGGCGTATCACTCTTTATGCAATAAAGGGCCTATAAATTCCTCAAGCTCACAACCCCCTCACTCTGACCGCATGCAGTAGCCGTGTGGCTTAGCAGTCGGTGAATGTATCTCATCAGTGGGTCGCGTAGGGCGGTGCTCTTTGTGCTGCTGGCACAATAGGCTTCATCCCCGTAACTCAGTTGTTGCCATGCCTGTACTCTGGTATCACCTGCTTCTGCTTCATCATCAGTATCTTCATCTCCAAATGTAGTCATAGCTTCGTACCAGATTGGCCTGTCAGTCTCGCCACTCGTGTAAATACCCAAATCGATCCCGAGTTAGGTGACCGATGTCATGTAACATTCTCCCCCATACCTAAACTCAACGGCATCCTCATCCCACATAGACAGATTCCTCGTCTTGAAAGAGAACTAGGCCAAAAACTCCTTGGTCAGTTCGGTCACTGCTTTACTCTTTTGATTCAGAACATGTTCCCATGGTCCTTTCACAAGATTCTTATACCTCCTCCATTGATTTACTTGCTTTAACGTGTTTTTGCAAGTACAAAAATTTGGTTCTGGACGACGATTGTTATGGTAACTCATTCGTTTTCGGGCCCCTTCATCTCTATCGGTTTTTTCATGGAAGATCAAGAAAGCGTTTTCATCTTCTGATTAGTGTAATTTAACAAAAAAATATTGCTGAAAAGCTGGAACAGAAGCAAGAACCACGGTGCCATGCTTAGCAAAAGCACGGTACCGTGCTTTTTGAAGCACGACCCCATGCTGCGGGTTTTGGCACTTTGACCAATTTTGATATTGACTTTTGTTGACCTGTAATCGACCACGGGTTGTGTTTTTCAAAGCACAACCCGTGTTTTTAATCCTAATTCTACAATATTCAAGACTTGAACTTGGGATTCCAACCGGTCCTAAAAATCACCCGGGTTTGATTTGTCATAAGGATTATCCAAGACCAAACCCGAATGGTTTTTCTTAACAAAAATTAAGTGCAAATCTATCTCAAAAATCAATATTCTAGATTTAAACAAACAACCCATCTAATTTCTGGTTTTAGACCCGATTTCATCAGTTGGTGAGATTTGGGGTTTATTTTAGACCTAGAATGATGAACTTGAACAATAGATTTGTTAAATTAACATACCTTTGGTTGGAAATCGAAGATTTGAGGAATTGGTAAAGGGGCGCCGGTTTTCGGCTTTGGACAAAGTGGTTTTTAGGGTTAAGTGGTTGGAAAATATTGTTTTATAACAAAAATACGTAACTGCACTGTAGCGTGGGGCACGGCCCCGTGGTTTTGGAAGCACGGTACCGTGCTGCGGGTTGCAGCAAGGTATTTCTTTGTTTGTTGTTTATTTAACGTGATGGTTTCATTTTAACTATGTTTTCTTTGAAGATTATTGTTAGAATAAAACGCAAAGTCCTAGGAATTCATTAACTTCTTAAACATTACAAGGAAAGTGAAAACAACATGAACCGAGAAGCACGAAACTAGCTTAAACGAGAACAAGTTCTAGCAAGACAAAGTCTGAACTACTAACGACCACCATTCCCGAACAAGTCTTGAATGTGTGGTGGGGCTGTTTTGGCTTCTAAGAGTTCGGAAAGCTTTTTGTCAAGCTTTGCGATTTCCCGGTTAAGATAGTTGAGTTTGAAATCCACATCTTTGTTGTGGCTATCCACAATGTGGAAATTCTCAAACCGAAGTAGTTCAACTTTGTTGGTCAGTTCGATCAGGCGAGCTTCAGTTTGGATGTTACTCTCGACTTGGTCTCTTATGATGCATTGGAACTTGATGATTTCTTCCTCAAGTTGTGAGGAAGAATCACCATTCTTGCTCTTTCTCACTGGCCTCCATTCTGCCCTTTTGTTTTCCATTTCAGTAAATTTTGATTGGTATGAATGGAATAGTGAGTTTTGCATGCATTATATAGAGACTGTAACGTCGAGCACGACCCCGTGCTTGGTGAAACACGGCCCCATGCTGCTAGGAGAATAAATGTTTCTGATTTAGAGAATTGTACAGAGTCAACGTGTATCATGCTGAAGATTCTAGAGTGACCACGTCCACGCGCTTCAAGAAGCACGACCCCATGCTTTTTGTCACTGAATTTTTTCTTTTGATTTTCAGCAAAACGTGAGACTATAAATTCTTGTAATTGATGTTTAAGATGTTAATTGAACATTTTGGATGTCCTAAGATCACTTTTTCATTAATTTAAAGGTCCTAAACACAATTTCGGGATAATCCCGGTTTTCCTAAAACATTGATTTGATCGGGTTAAGCCCGGGGGTCCTAAAACATTGTGCCTAATGCACTTGTTTACACATAAAAACATAAAGATTAATGTCTCTAGATTCCACCAAAAGGCTCTCCGCCATCGAATGGCCAGAGTGGTGGAAAGTACGTGAAACGAAGTACTTGGAACTAGAGTTGTTCGTTGATATCTCGAAGCTCCATTTTCATGATCTCCACCGATTCAGTGAGTTGAATGAGACGCATCTCTGCAAGGAGATTCATCTCCGTGAGTTCCTTAACGTGATCTTGAAGTTTCATTAGAAGCTCAGTTTTCAAAACGTGTCGGGTTTCGTTCCTCGGTTGACGAGGGACGGGAATTGCTTCATTTATCTCAGTAGGCATGTTGTGATCTCAGGGAAGAGTGTTTGTGTTTGGGTTGGTGCAAGGAATGCATTGGCAAGAGGAGTCTTTTATAGTCAACTAACTGTCAGGCACGACCCTGTGCTTTTTGCAACACGACCCCATGTTTTTGCTTTCACAATTCTGTTACAAACCAGCCTGACTGAGATATTTGCAACGAAGATTCCGGCCCGCACTTTGTGGCACGGGACCCTGCTTCTAGGAGCACGCCCCTGTGTTTTTGAGACACTAAAAATATTTTTATTGTTTTTAATTTTTTTTCAAGTAAAACATATATGCAGGGCCTAGTTTATCGAGGGTCTTGGCCAGACCCTTCTTTTTGCATGTTCATTGAGTTGGTTGAAGTATTATTACCTCCGAAACGTCTTCAAATGGCCCATAAATGTATGGGTTTAATCGATGTCCCTTAACTTTGAACTTGTGGCCCTCAGAATTTAAAATTTCGACTGTCCCATAGTTAAAAACTGATTCAACTATGTATGGACCTGTCTAACGAGATTTCAATTTTCTTGGAAAAAGACGTAAACGTGTGTTATATATAACAGTACTCAATCGCCAACTTGAAACTTTTTTTTCCTTTTAAATGGGCGTCGTGTAGACGTTTAGTCTTTTGTTTGTAAGACCAAGAGTTTTCATACGCCAGTGCTCTTAGTTCTTGTAGCTTGTGAATTTGATCTTCCCTCTTTTTACCGGCGAACATTAGATCAAAGTTCACTACTCTTAGAGCCCAGTAAGCTTTGTGTTTTAGTTCTACTGGTAGATGACATACCTTCCCATAAAAAAATTTGAAAGGTGCTGTTTCTATGCGGGTTTCGCAGGCTGTCTTAAGGGTCACAAAGCGTCATCAAACTTTTCTGATCAATTTTTGCGATTCCTTCCTATAGTTCTTTAGAGGATCCTTTTAATTCCCCAATTCGACACTTCTACTTGCCCACTGGTCTGAGGGTGATATGGTGTTGCCAATCGGTGGTGAAATCCATATCGTGCTAAGACTTTGTCCATCAAAGCGTTACAAAAGTGAGTACTTTTGTCGCTAACTAAGGCTTTCGGAGTACCGAAACGCGAAAATAACTTTTTTCAGAAATCGTACAACTACTCGAGCATCGTTAGTGGGAAGAGCTAGAGCTTCAACCCATTTAGACACGCGGTCGACTTCTACAAGGATGTACTTGTTTTTTGAATGAGTTAGGAAACGGGCCCATGAAATATATTCCCCATACATCAAAGATTTCACATATTTGAATGCCTTTTTGAGCTATCTCATTTTTGGCTGAGATGTTTCCGGCTATTTGACAAGCATCGCATGCTTGGATCAAAGCATGTGTGTCCTTGTATATGGTAGGCCAGAAAAATCCTGCATCAAACACTTTCCTGACTGTGGTGTCCACCAGTAGGTCCTTCATGGCAGTGTTTAAGAATATCTAAGGCTTCCTTTCCTGATGCACACCTACGAACAACCTGATTGACACCTATCATAAACAAGTCTTCCCAGAAGTAAAACTTAAGGTCAGAAAAAAATTTCTTCCGCTGTTGATGAGTTAGCCCTTCTCTTAAGATTCTACAAGCTAAATAGTTCACGAAGTCGACAAACCAAGGACTTTCATCTTCTTCCTGCATGACTGCTTGGATATGCATGAGAGCTTCATGTGGAAAATTATCATTGATAATTTCCTCGTGATGTTCTTCTGAAGCTGGGAATTCTAAGCGTGAGAGATGGTATGCGGCTACATTTTCTGCTCCTTTATTGTCCATGAATTCTATATCGAATTCTTGGAGTAAGAGAATTCATCGGATAAGTCTAGGGTTGGCATCTTGCTTGTTGAAGAGATATCGTATGGCGGCATGGTCGGTGTTAACTATGGTTTTGGAAAGAACTAGGTAGGATCTGAATTTTTCAAAGGCAAAAACTACTGCTAAACACTCTTCTTCTCTTGTGGTGTAATTTTCTTGTGCATCATTAAGAGTTTTACTAGCATAGTAAATTGGGTGAAAATGGTTTTCCTTGCGTTGTCTGAGTACGACTCCAACCGCAAATTCACTCGCATCGCACATGATCTCGAATGGAAGGGTCCAATTGGGTGTAGTCATGATTGGTGCGTGGACAAGTTTGTCTTTTAATATGTTGGATGATTCAACACATTCTTCAGAGAAGACGAATGGTGCGTCTTTCTCTAGAAGTTTGGTCATAGGTCTAGCAATTTTGGAGAAGTCTTTTATGATACGACGATAGAATCCTGCGTGACCTAGAAAACTTCTAATGGCCTTCACTGAAGTTGGTGGTGGCAGTTTGGATATGGTTTCTATTTTAGCCCTATCCACTTCTAGTCCTGCTTGGGATATTTTGTGACCGAGAACAATGCCCTCTTTGACCATAAAGTGACATTTCTCCCAGTTGAGTACTAAATTAACATATTCACACCTAGCCAACATTTTGTCTAGGTTTTTCAAACAATGATCGAATGAGTCACCAAAGATTCAGAAGCCATACCTGAAAACTTCTATAAAGTGTTCGATCATTTCATGAAAGATGGCCACCATGCAACGTTGGAAGGTGGCTGGAGCATTACATAGTCCAAATGACATTCTTAGGTAGGCGAAGGTTTCATATGGACAGGTAAAGGTGGTCTTCACCTGATCTTCCGGAGCAATGGGAATTTGAAAGTATCCGGAGAATCTATCAAGAAAACAATAGAACATTTTCCCAGATAGACGTTCAAGCATTTGGTCGATAAAAGGAAGTGGAAAATGATCTTTTCTTGTGGTATCATTAAGCTTCCAGTAGTCAATGCAAACTCGCCAGCCAGTGATGGTCCTCATTGGTATTAGACCGTCCTTCTCGTTCATTACTACTGTCATTCCTCCTTTCTTGGGTACTACTTGAACTGGACTAACCAAAGGTGAATCCGAGATTAGGTAGATTAATCTGACATCAAGGAGCTTTATTACTTCCTTCTTCACCACATCTTGTATGTTGTGATTAAGACGTCTTTGATGTTGGACCACGGGTTTGTATTTTTCTTTCATGAGGATTTTGTGAGTACAAAAGAAGAGTCTTTTTCTAAGAGGCGTATTCGAGATGGTTTGGTAGTTCTTTTAACTCTAAAGCTGGTGGTTCTTTGATTGATGGTTTTGAATTTTCATTGCATTCGGTGATCTCACATACTTCTGATGTGCCCTGATTGTTTTCGACAATATTGAGATTATCGTTTTCTAAAATGGGTTTGGTAATAGTGTCCGTTAAGATTTGTGTTTCTAATGAGGTATTGAAGGAATATTTCTGTACATAGCAACTCACGATAGAATCGATGATGTCTACACAGTATAATGTGTCATCGTGATGTTGCGGATGTGACATAGATTTTCCTATGTCAAAAGTGATAGCCTCGTCATTGACCCTGAGAGTGAGTTTGCCGGTGCAAACATCAATGATAGCCTTTGCAGTGGCTAAAAAAGGTCTTCCTAAGATCAGTGGTACACTTTTGTCTTCCTTTATGTCTAGAATTACAAAATCTACTGGGAAAACAAAATTGTCAATTTTGACAAGCATGTTTTCAACAATGCCCCGAGGATATTTAACGGATCGGTCAGCTAACTGAATGCTCATGCGGGTGGGCTTTGGTTCTCATATCCCTAGTTTTTCAAATACCGCATAAGGAATTAAATTAATACTAGCTCCTAGGTCAGCCAGAGCATTGCTAACAGACAAATTTCCTATGAGACAAGGGATAGTAAAGCTCCCTGGATCGGTCATTTTTGGCGGCAGCTTGTTTTGGAGGATAGCTGAAAATTCTTCACTCAAGGTGACAAGCAATAGCTCCTCTAGCTTCCTTTTGTTTGTCAGCACTTCTTTGAGAAACTTTTCATATTTCGGCATTTGAGCAATGGCTTCGAAGAAAGGGATGTTGATGTGGAGTTGCTTGAAGAGTTCTAAAAACTTCCTGTACTGAGCTTCCAATCTCTCCTGTTTCAGCCATCCTGGATATGGAATAGGCGGAACATAAGTTCGGACTGGTTCCTTAGGTTGTACGGTTCCTGTTGGAACCAGTATCTCCTGCGTTTTGTCAGGAACTTTCTTCCCCATAACTGGTTCTGACGTTGGTGATGCAACAGTGGTTGTGCCACTTCTTATTGTAACAACGTTAGCTGTCGTACATGGATTTGTGATTGTGTTGCTTGGAAGAGTGCCAGGTGGTCTTTCAGACAATTGTCAGGCAATTTGTCCGATCTGAGTTTCTAAGCAATGATGCTTGTTGACTTTTAAGGTCAGCTTCATGCTTCAATAATACTCCGCTGATATCAACGGCTCTTGAGTCGGCCTTCTTTTCTGCTTCATTTGTTTTGGTCATGATTTGGATAAACATTTCTTCAATTTTCGAGTAGCTTGGATTCTGATGGCTACTGGAACTTTTATCTTGGAATTGTGGTTTAGGCTAGAAAGGTTGATTCATCGTCCTTTTTCCGAATCTGGGTAGGGTTTGAGTGTTACCTCCGTCTTTCCAGCTGAAGTTCAGGTGGTTTCTCCAACCTGCATTGTAGTTGTTGCTGAAAGCGTTGTTTCGACGGGCGATGAAATCGACTTCTTCAATGGCCATAACGACTTGTTTACCGTCACTTGTCTTATAAGTTCCTCCGCAGGTGTCACAAGTGATCTTGGTTTTTAATAGTTCGGTTTGAAGTTTGAATTTCTTAGAAAGGTCTTCAAGCTGTGTGGTGACAAAAGTGTTGAAATCGATGTGGTGCAATCCTTTATGTGTTGGTGTAGATCTTGGTGGGTTGTAAGCGAAACTTTTCTTTGTTGCCTTCTTCATGATTTCAAATGCTTTGTTAGGTGATTTGGATCCCAAATCTCCACCGGCAACTTGGTCGATGGTCTGTTTATTTTTGACCGGATTGTGCGTCAAAGAAAGTTTGTATTTGCAACCATACGCTCAGTCCATGATGTGTGCATCTGCTCAGAAGACTTTTGTATCTCTCCCATGCTGCGTGTAACGACTCATCATCATCGGTCTGGAATCCGGTAATGCTGGCTCGGTATTTGGAAGTTTTATCAGGCGAAAAGTATTTAAGGAGAAACTGTTCAAAACCTTCTGGTCCCAAGTAGTGATGGAACCAAAGGAAAGAGATTCTATCCATTCTAGGGATTGACCTCTTAGAGAGAAAATAAAGAGTTTGAGTTTGATCTGATCTTCTAAAAAGTATTGAATTTTAAAGGTTTCGTAGATTCGTAAGAATCGAGATATATGAGAAAGAGGGTCTTTGTCTAGGAGACCATGAAATTGAATTGAATTTTCCACCATATGAATGGTGCTTGATTTGATTTCGAAATGTTCGGTAATATCGGGTGGGAGCACTCCATTGTCGTAGCCTTCGAGAGTTGGTTTGGCATATTGGCTCATGTTTGGTTCATTGTTTTGTTCTTCCATCATTTCTTCAATTTGATTTTCTCCTGATGTCGTGGCGTCTACTGACTCGTCTTTGATTGTTTCGGCGGTTTCTTCAGTCCATTTACGTGTTTGTCGACGAAAGAGTCATTCTGGTTTTAGAAATTGGAGAAACAATCTCAGGTACGAATGTAGAGGACATACATGGGGTTAAATCAAATTGAAACAGCTTAAATTAAACTAAAGGTTAGTTGAAGTTAAATTAAGAGTTAGGCTAAGCTATTTTAACACTAAACTAAGGTATAAGCTAAAGTAAAGGTTAGGCTTGCCTTAAAAATATATAATTTAATAGTTAGTAAAAAAATTAAAAATAAAAGTTAAAAATTTGTACAATTATAAACAATGATTAAATTAAAACTTAGATCGTTCTTAAAAACGTACCGTGTCCCTGGCAACGGAGTCAAAAACTTGATGCGTGTGTGCGTGTGCTTTAAAATGTAAGAGATTGGAGGTTTTGCTTTCGCACAAGATCGTGTTTTAAATTTATAAAAGTGATTTCTACTAAGACTAAACACATACAAAATAGGCAAGTGTACCTATCGTATGTGTAGAATAGTATTGGTAAGAACCAAGTATCGATCCGTGGACGTCTCTAATAATGAATCTTCGTCTTACTTTAACCGAAGGGTTTGATCATTTTGAGGTTGAGTTTCAAACTTTTTATAAAATAGAAATATTTATATATAATATATAGGTGACAAGAAGAGAAATTCTAAGTGAGTAATTCAATTATATGAAGGTTACCATCTAACATCAAGAATCCACTCCATTATTCCTTAGTGACTATTAAATAAACATGTGATAAACTTGTCCTAATAATATACGACAGAATAGTCCCTCATTTCTAAGTGAGCATATTCTATGACATAAAAAAAAGTAGCTTGCGCATTTTAAAGTTCATCCTTTCCTAATGCTATGCTACCACGAGAATGTCAATTTAAGTAGCCAAGCAGTTTGGTATAGTAGAAAGATTATGATTGACTTCGATTTTTCAAATACCAATCATAACAACTTTGAGTGGTTGTAGTTAACTCACACAACCTCCCCTTGGTTGATTTAATTAGGTTATAAGTACACATTCCATTAACATATGATTTCTTTAACTAGCATGATAACCTATGCAATCGTGTTAAAATTGTTATTTTAGAGTTATCAAAACTAGAGAAATAGATCATAACTTATATCTCATCATTTCTAAGTACAACATAAGGATACATGTTTTATCTTGAATAAGTTATCAGAGTATTCTTTATATCATTTCAAGTTTCCAAGAACATGAGTTAACATAAATTATTATTAATCATCAACCTTAATGTATTGAGTTAACGTGATAAAACATTTCTTCATCAAAGGATAATTGCAAAATAACCATCTAATATACCAAACTAAACCATATGTTTCACATAATAATCAACTATTCCTCACTTTAAGGATTTGGATACATTATCCTTAGCAGATTTTTATCCAAAACAATTTGGCGCCCACCGTGGGGTGACTGGTGCTATAATCCATATCATTCCCATCAATTTTCGATATTCTCATACCCATATCACTATCAATGGCCTCTCAATCAACCTCTGCTTCATCAACCATGCCGTTATCGGTTCCTCTCTCATAAAGGACTTTGCCACCGATGCCTCCGCCCATCACGGGAGCGCCATAGCCTGCTGCTGCTGGGAGCAAGACACAACTACCAGTCTTCCAGAGCTCGAAAACCGCTGCTGCTGCGCCGGTGGTTAATACTAACAGTGATGTTTCATCTATGTTTTCGCAGGTTAAAGCATACATGGAGCAGCAGAACAAGACGAACCAGAGGATCCTTCGTGAGATAGAAGATCTCAAGAAGACTAAGAGGCCAGCGGAGGATCACACTCCCCTGATGCCCAGGATGCTGGATTTCACCAGTCCAGGATCCATGACTCAGTTCACACAAGAATCATCTATCCTTCAACAGGGCTCCATGGGTCAACAGACTCAAGGATTCTCGTTGTCTCAGCCAGGATCCTCTATCCTTCAACAAGGGTCCATGGGGCAACAGACTCAAGGATCCTCGTTGTTTCAGCCAGGATCCTCTATCCTACAACAAGGGTCCATGGGTCAGCAAGCTCAAGGATCATCATACTTCCAAGAAGGATCATCCATCCTTCCGCCAGGATCCTCTAGGTTATATCACCAAGGTACCTATAACTCCCAACCTCAAGGATTCTTCCTTCAGAATTAAGGATCCTCAAGAGTTCAACATCAACGAAGTCCATGAAGGAGATATAATTCTGTAACGATTCCGACGAAACCCGGTATACCCTAACCGGTAGACAATAGTTACGTCATACTTAATGTCGGGTACATGAGTTACCATGGTAATTATACGAGAAAACATGGTTCATTGTATTGATTTTACGTGAATATATAATTTACCGTATTGAATATGCGACCAAACGATCGATAGTTATTGAAACCCGAATGAATCGAGGGTTCAATTATAGACGAGATATATGATATTTAGTGATGTTACGAAGTATTAAAGCTTCGGGATAAGTGGATTAAAGCACAGAAAAAGGATTTCGATTTAATAGTACGTCGGTACGTTAAACGAAACCTTTAATACCAAACCGAGCAAGAGACGATCGATCAAGCCGAAAAAGATGCGTAATAACTAATAATATGACGTTTTAAGTTAATAAATGTCATGGTTTAAGTTTTTAAATCGGTTTTATATAAATTTCATTTTTAAGACGAAAAAGACCGTTTTAGCCTCGTTTTAAGCCGAATTAAACGTTTAACCAAAAAACGAACTGAACCAGATTATCCAAAACATTATCCAGATTACGGAAATCCAAATGAGTGGCCAAGAATGAACATGTGGGTCCCACCCCACCCTTTATGGGATTCCGATCGGCCTCTTGGCCTTCATTTTCTTTTTTTTTTTCTTTTTTCAATCAACAATCCACAAGCTTCATCAATTCCTCTCAATTTCATGAACTAAAAACCGAGATTTGGAGCAAGAAAAATAAGGTAAAGATCGAATTATATACGTTTCCATCTTCGTTTCTTGAGTTTATTTGCAAGAAAATGAGGTTTCAAAGATGAAAACCGATTCTTGCATGATCAAGTGATGTATACGGGTTATACAAGGGATCTTGGTCCAAGAAAGGGGTTAAACGAACCAAGAACGAATTTTTACGGTTTAAATCTTTGTTTTTGTATCATAACCGTAACCATGAAAGAAATGGCTTGATCGTGAGTGTGACTTGCTTGGTATTGTGGTATGTTGTTTGTAGGCTCTGTGTTTAGTGGTAGATAAGGCGGAAAGACGAGTTTGTAGCTTGTAGTGGCGGAAAACGAAAGGTATATTCGGTTTATGTCGGTGTATGTGTTTTTGGACAGATTGTTGGTCGTTTAGAGTTAGGTAATGAAATTTTACAGGGATGTTCTACACATGAAAATAAGAGTTCTGTGAAGTTTTGGTAATTTTTAGATAAAGCATGAATATTTGGTGAATTTAATGCTTGGTTTTGGCCAAAAATGGTGAAAAATAGTTAAATATCTTGAAAAATTCTGGAAAATTGCAGATAAGCTTTTTATATCATGTATCAGTCACACACAAAATTTGAGGTCAGTTGGAGAAGTCTAAGTAGGCTTTTCTGTTAAACGAGTTCTAGGGATTCTAGCTCGGTTTTAGTAAAAATGGCATGTAAAAGAAGATTTTGGTTCTGGAAAAATTACAGGGGACAATGTGGATGGCAGGGGACATCCAGGAAAAATTTGGGATTTTTCTAAGGTCGTTTGGTATTTACGACATATTTAGTGTTTAAATGGTGTTTAAAAATAGATAAATAAATTTTAAATATAGAAATTAATTCTGGAAATATTTTTATAAAATTCCCCACTGTCAAGAAGTGATTTGTGCAAAATTTCAAGATCCGAGATTAGACGGATAATTATTTGTGTTAATTATCAAACTTTTAAAGTTAAAACGCGTAAACCGGTGAAGTTCGCTTAAGCGAGCTGACTGGTGTATAAAAAAGCCTAAAAAATGAACTATTTTCATATAATTGAGTTAAACAAGTAAAAATGAATCATCCGAAAATAATTCGGATGATTTGAGTAATTTTAACCTATTTTAACAGTTTCCGGTACGCCAAAGACGGAAACGGGTTCCGCGGCCAATCGGGACGTCTAAACCGAGCTATAATTTCACATTTTTAATTAAATTGTCAGTCAACCACTATTTTCGGGTCGTGTGTGACCAAACTCATTTTTGAAACCTAAAAACGGATAACCGTGCTAGGCACGCAAAACGAGAAAAACGACTAATAGTAGTTTTGACCATGGAACTCTAAACGACATCACAATCTGAGTCCGGAGATGTGTTTCTGGGTTAACAGTGCCCCCAGAACGGGTACAGTGCTGGGTTAACAGTGTCCCCAGATGTACCAGTCGATATGGTTAAAAGATTATATAAACAATAAGTGTATAATAACGATCTTAGGGATCATATTACAGATTGGACACGTTAATTGATAATGATTGTTGTTACCTGCTTGCATGTGCTAAGGTGAGTTTCACGAGCCCCTTTTTACTGAACTGTTTTAATTATTTTCCCGGGGCGGAAAGCATGTTTCTATCAAAATGTTTAAGTACACGCTGATCGCATGGAAATGAATGTATTTATATAATGTTTATTGTACGGGAATCGTACGGTAATGTATTAAGATGGTAATTGTCTGAGTTGCTAACAGTGTAAGGCCCGAAACAGTGTTCTGGGTTAACAGTGTCCCCAGAGGTTATTAAATGTGTTTCTGGGTTAACAGTGTCCCCAGAGGGTATTAAATGTGTTTCTGGGTTAACAGTGTCCCCAGAGGTTATTGGATGTGTTTCTGGGTTAACAGTGTCCCCGGAGTGAGTACAGTACTGGGTTAACAGTGTCCCCAGATAATATTATATTATGATATGGATTTATAATGGTTTACTAAAATTGTGAAACTCACCAACTATTCGTAGTTGACCCGTTTTCTCACATGCTTTTCAGGTACAATTTAGATGAAGTGATTGCTTACGTGCTAAGTGCTTGATGTGTGTAAGATTTGTGTGCGGGATGTTAGGATACATTATAACAGATAGAATTATGAATCGTATTGTATGATGTGTGTATCACCTAGACGGTAATGAAAGATGAGATAATGTAATTTTGAAGTATATTAATGCATTCAGTTTTCTTTATAAACAATGTGGTTGATATCAGAGGTGTCTGTCGCATCCCGTTTACGTTTCCGCTGCGGTTGCGGGGTGTTACAGAACTTGGTATCAGAGCCATTGGTTATAAAAGAATTAGGATGTCTTTAAAAGATACCTAAAATATAACCAGTAGCTCAAGTATTATAGGATCTGAATATCAACTAATAATTTATAGTGACGAGGTCTGGATGAACTTGGATGGACAAGTGAGTTGTTATGGTCCGGAACATAATAACAGACTTGTTCGCACGAGGGAATTCAGGGGAAGTCACGGGGTACATTAATAGGTAAAAATGGCAACATATGTGTAAAGTATATAATATTATTTATACGTGCTAATGTGTATATATATATATATGTACATATCTTGTGGGTACATGTATTGAGAAATGGGACCCGGATAAGGAACCGGGGGATGAGATAATAAAAGTACCGAGGATGCTGAAATTTCTAAGAGCATCGGTTGATGATGAGTCTGACTTATCGGGTCATAGTTATGATAGTACCAAGTTAGATCTCCCGATTGACATTAACCAGAAATATCTAGTAACCGTCACTCCCAACCGAAATTGATAAATCCCCTACCCTACCAACACCGGTACCGTATATCCTAATAACCCCATATGTTCACCCGAACCGCTGACCCTCACGTACGGATGGACCTGTACCTGAACCCATTCTCATTCCATTAAGATAAATAAATAAATAAGTAAATAAAATAAAATAATAATAATAATGAATTTGATAATAAATGGGCAGATAAAAATAATACAAAGAAATATATATATGTATTTCTCACTCTCAAACATATGAGTCATACCACTTCCAGATCGAGAATTACCGATTTTAGCAAACCTAGAACGCCGGAGGACATTGACTGAGCAAACGATAGAGTTTCCCATAATAGTAATTGATAATATTTGAAGGCAACCCATGTTGCACGATTACCTTGAACTTTGCAACTCCCTATGCTATCCTTACATCCGTTAGATGCCTATACCCATGTATACTCGAATAGAATGATTACCCATACACAAAGAGGTGTTGGAATCATTATAGCATAGTTGGTTATTCATTCGTAGGTGGTATACCGTGTATACCGGATATACGAATAGACACGGATATTATAACTCCGTGGTACGTAATCGTTTGGTGCTCACGGTGAGCATGTATCGGTTATGCTGACATGCAGAAGGATATTGAAATCAAGTATATTAAACATTAATCTTTGTTGAGAAAGATCTATATGTCAGTTGGTGACAAGGGTTATAAAACATATTTAAACGTTAACCGACGTCAGGTTAAGTCCATATGTTATTATATTTATAGGACATATATACTAGATACTGGTATGTGTAATATGTATGATAATATTTGGTGTGTATGTGTACCTGCTGTTTTGATTGAGCTGGTGACGAGCTATACGGTGAGATTAGTATTGATTACTGCGTACGGGATGAGTACGGCAGAATGACATAAAAAGAGTAACTCCAATGATGGAGATTGATATGATTTAGTTGATTGCTCAAAGATAGCAGATGATGATACCGAATGTCGTATCACAGATCACTGCTAGTGTTGATACAAATGTGATCGCAAGATTGTAGATCGAGCAATCACATGAATATGAATATTTCAATTCTTGGTGGTATTACTAAAAGTGATAATTTCCACCGAATACTATTATGACTACTAGTATTAGTTATAAACTAAACATGAATAGTAGTCGTAATGAATTAGATCCGGTATGAAGGATATGTCTGTTGATTGTGTTAAGGAAATTATTAATAGGGTACTGATGGTAAAGGGAGGAATAGATTAACGAGTAGATAGAAAAGATCGAAATGGTTAAGGATATTGGTAAGAGACTAGAACATTGTGTAGTGAAATATGCTACAGATATGTTGGTAGATTATGTTGTATCGTGATGGAACACGATGGTACAAAATTATTGTTAGAAAATTTTTGCTCAGAGGACATGGTCGGAATTTAAAATTCTTGTGCTAGAGCGCTTTTATTCGAGTAATTAAGTTCAGGGATTGGGAACTGAGCTATAAAAAAAAATAGAAATGTTGCGTGCTGATTACTTAGAACACGCTAATAGTTTGAAGGAATTGTCATGTCTGGTAACATGGCTAATTACCCCTGAAACTAAGCGAAGTGAGCGCTATATTGGGGACTAACTCCATCGATAAGGAGTATAGTCAATCCGGTAAAATATACAACCTTTGGAAAGGTTGTGTCACAAGCCAGCATCGATATATTTAACTCTATGGGAAGCGGACTGGAAGGACGTTAGGTGAGACGTCGGGTGTTAAAGAAGAGAAGTGATAAAGGCATAGTGCAAGATAGGCCTTTGAATAAGTAGGTAAGTCCTACAACCCAGAATTATACTAAGACTAGTTCTGGTGTGAAAACATGACCGCATAAAGGGTCCTTCCCTAAATGTGGAAAATATGGTTATCGGCAGGAAGAAGAATGTCGAGTGATAGTAGGCCACAGGTGTAGTAAAGATGGACGTAATGCCACAATTGTAGAACCAAGTGAAGCCATGTGAACCGACAACCCCAACCCAATCGTGTACAACCACTCCGAACCCAACAACTTCAATAACAATCCATCCAAAGAAATCAAATTATGCCAAACAGTTGTACTTGTTAGGAATGTGGCAGTACAGAACGTTTCAAGAGAAATTGCCCAAAGTTGAACCAAGGTGTTGTTGGAAGATGAACCTCATGACAAGCATCAACCTCTGATCAAGCAAGGAGCCGTGCTTTTGGGAGTAATTCAAATAAAGCAAGTCATGATCCAAAAGTGGTATTAAGTACGTTGTAGTTTTAAATCAATAGACTTCAGCGATATTTTTACGGTCGTCGATAGAAGTTAGCTCCTGTTAACCTCCTATCATTTGGAAAGATACCGATTAGTGAAACTATAGAACCCTATACTGTAGAATCGCTAACGGTAAACCCCTAATGGTTAACTAAATTGTTCGGAATTGTCCTATTATTCTGAACGATTAACCTTTCCTTATTGACCTACGACCAGTAAAGTTAAGAAGTTTGACGTAATAGTTAACATGGACTGGCTAACTCGACATGAAGCTGAAATCAATTATGAAAAGAAGATGATTAGAAGCTCTCCTTCGGACGATGAAGCGATTAGATACAGAGAAAAGTGTACGGTATTATGTTACCACTCTAATCTCATTTGGAGATGTTATAGTATTTACGACAAGAAGACGTGGTGTATTTAACAAACGCGTTTGCCAAAGTATTTAAAAGAAAACATACAGAAGATATCCCGGTGGTACGCGAATTTCCACAAGTTTTCCCAGAAGAACTTCCTGGATTACCGCCAACCCGACATGTCAAATTCGGAATCAATTTAATGCCTCAAGCTGGCCCTGTTGCTAAAGCATCTTACCGACTTACACCAACTGAAATGCAAGAATTATTGGATAAGGTTTTATACGACCTAGTTAGTCACCATGGGGTGCACCAGTGTTATTTGGGAAATGAAGGACGGAAGTGTTAGGATATGTATTGATTAGGGAGAATTGAATAAAGTGACGATCAAGAGTAGGTACTCACTTTTTCGAAGTGAATGATCTGTTTAATCAACTGCAAGGGGCGATTTATTTTTAGAAAATTGATCTTAGATATAGTTATCACCAAATGAGAAATCCAAGAGGAGGACGTTGCAACAACAGTGTTTCGGACTCGCTACGGCCATTATGAATTTTTAGTTATGCCTTTCGGGCTAACAAATGCGCCGGCAGCATTCATGGAACTCATGAACCGAGTCTGTAAACTTTATTTTGACAAATTTTTTCATAAAATTCATTAATGATATTTTGATATATTCGCAACGTAAAGAAGAGCACGAACGACGGTTAAGGAAAATTGTGGAAGTGTTAAAGCAAGAGGAGTTGTACGCGAAGTTTTCGAAATGTGATTTTGAATAAAGAAGGCATAATTCCTTGGTCATGTTGTAAAGCAACAAGGATTTCACATAGATCCAAATAAGATAGAAACCATTAAAATTGGCAGTCACCCAAGGCGCCATAGGGAATGCGCCAATTTTTAGGACTAGCCGGAGATTATCAGCGGTTTATTGAAGAATTTCTAGCATTACCCAACTCATAATCCTTTTTACAACGCAAATGTACAAACTTTATAGATGATAAGAGACCACAGTCTCATATTCAACGAAAGAGGGGTCGAGTTGTTAAGCGATTATGACTGTGACATCCGTTACCACCCCGACAAGGCTAACGTCGTAGCCGATGCCTTGAGTAGGAAAGATCGGGTTAAGCCATTGCGAGTGCGAGCACTGGGGATGATAGTCCAGTCGAATCTCTCGGACCTGATTCGAGTCGCCCAACGTGAGACGTTGAAAGAGGAACAATTGGAAAAGGAGGAACTTTACGGCAACGAGAAGAATTTCGACCAGCGCGTGGACGAAATTCTCTATTTCAAAGATCGGGTTTGGATCCCGACCCTCCATGACCTTCGTGAAGTAATCATGGACGAAGCACATAGATCGAAATATTCCATACATCCGGGATCGGATTAGACTATTGATGATACGAATATCGGAAAGGATTTTATTAACGGCCGAGTTTGGAGAAAGATATGGTTACGTATGTTGGTGAATATTTAAGTTGTGCAAGAGATAAGGCTACATACCGAAAACCCTTGGGAACGCCACAACGACAGAAAAGTCGCCAATGATAGTGGGAATAAATTACATTGGATTTCGGGACGCAAATTCCCAAGATATATCAAAGGCATGAGTACAATTGGGTAATCGCGGATCGATTAACCAATCCTCGCATTTCATTCCAATCTATGACGATTACCACAATGAATTCTCGCCCAAACTCCTGATGGTGAAATGGTATCTCGTCGTGGAGTACCATTTTCAATGATCTCAGATCGAAATAGTCATCCTACTTTCATTATTGGAAGGCGGGGAAGGAAGCATCGAGAGCTTGAAGCTTTCTATGGGTGAAGTAATTATCATCAATTTGTAAATTGAAAATGGGCGTCAATCAAGCCATAAGATTTGAATTGATTCGAGAAACAACCAATCGGATTTATAATATTTAAGATGAGTTGAAAGCATCGCGAGATTGGCAAAGGATTTATGCCAACATTCATAGGAAACCATTGTCATTGGAAAGAGGTGACAAGGCATTTTTAAGGCATCACCTTAGAGAGGTGATATGAGGTTTGCCAAAACCGAAAATAGCTCCTTAATATATTGGGCCTCATGGGACTATCTCCATGATTGGTCACTTAGTTTATTGATTAAAGTATTCCAGGGGCTAAGTACTATACATGATGTTTTGCCATGTATACGGATTGAAAAGTACCTAAGCGATGAGGCAACGAAAGTACTAGTAATGGAGGTACTCATAGAAGTCATACTTGATATCATAAATAATTCCGTAGAGATAGTAGACGGGAAAACTAAACAGTTTGGGCACACCAAGCTTTATTGATTAAGATTAAGTGGAATTCACAGCGAGGACCAGATTATACCTGGTAACGCGAGGGTGTATTCTGAAGGAAAAACCCCCACCTTTCTCTCGGAAAGGGTTAGTGAGCGTGTAAAATTTCGAGGACGAAATTTCTTAACGAGGGGAGAATGTAACGATTCCGACGAAACCCGGTATACCCTAACCGGTAGACAATAGTTACGTCATACTTAATGTCGGGTACATGAGTTACCATGGTAATTATACGAGAAAACATGGTTCATTGTATTGATTTTACGTGAATATATAATTCACCGTATTGAATATGCGACCAAACGATCGATAGTTATTGAAACCCGAATGAATCGAGGGTTCAATTATAGACGAGATATATGATATTTAGTGATGTTACGAAGTATTAAAGCTTCGGGATAAGTGGATTAAAGCACAGAAAAAGGATTTCGATTTAATAGTACGTCGGTACGTTAAACGAAACCTTTAATACCAAACCGAGCAAGAGACGATCGATCAAGCCGAAAAAGATGCATAATAACTAATAATATGACGTTTTAAGTTAATAAATGTCATGGTTTAAGTTTTTAAATCGGTTTTATATAAATTTCATTTTTAAGACGAAAAAGACCGTTTTAGCCTCGTTTTAAGCCGAATTAAACGTTTAACCAAAAAACGAACTGAACCAGATTATCCAAAACATTATCCAGATTACGGAAATCCAAATGAGTGGCCAAGAATGAACATGTGGGTCCCACCCCACCCTTTATGGGATTCCGATCGGCCTCTTGGCCTTCATTTTCTTTTTTTTTCTTTTTTCAATCAACAATCCACAAGCTTCATCAATTCCTCTCAATTTCATGAACTAAAAACCGAGATTTGGAGCAAGAAAAACAAGGTAAAGATCGAATTATATACGTTTCCATCTTCGTTTCTTGAGTTTATTTGCAAGAAAATGAGGTTTCAAAGATGAAAACCGATTCTTGCATGATCAAGTGATGTATACGGGTTATACAAGGGATCTTGGTCCAAGAAAGGGGTTAAACGAACCAAGAACGAATTTTTACGGTTTAAATCTTTGTTTTTGTATCATAACCGTAACCATGAAAGAAATGGCTTGATCGTGAGTGTGACTTGCTTGGTATTGTGGTATGTTGTTTGTAGGCTCTGTGTTTAGTGGTAGATAAGGCGGAAAGACGAGTTTGTAGCTAGTAGTGGCGGAAAACGAAAGGTATATTCGGTTTATGTCGGTGTATGTGTTTTTTGACAGATTGTTGGTCGTTTAGAGTTAGGTCATGAAATTTTACAGGGATGTTCTACACATGAAAATAAGAGTTCTGTGAATTTTTGGTAATTTTTGGAAAAGGATGAATATTTGGTTAATTTAATGCTCGGTTTTGGCCAAAAATGGTGAAAAATAGTTAAATGTCATGAAAAATTCTGGAAAATTGCAGATAAGCTTTTTATATCATGTATCAGTCACACACAAAATTTGAGGTTAGTTGGAGAAGTCTAAGTAGGCTTTTCGGTTAAACGAGTTCTAGGGATTCTAGCTCGGTTTTAGTGAAAATGGCATGTAAAAGAAGATTTTGGTTCTGAAAAAATTACAGGGGACTATGTGGATGGCAGGGGACATCCAGGAAAAATTTGGGATTTTTCTAAGGTCGTTTGGTATTTACGACATATTTAGTGTTTAAATGGTGTTTAAAAATAGATAAATAAATTTTAAATATAGAAATTAATTCTGGAAATATTTTTATAAAATTCCCCACTGTCAAGAAGTGATTTGTGCAAAATTTCAAGATCCGAGATTAGACGGATAATTATTTGTGCTAATTATCAAACTTTTAAAGTTAAAACGCGTAAACCGGTGAAGTTCGCTTAAGCGAGCTGACTGGTGTATAAAAAAACCTAAAAAATGAACTATTTTCATATAATTGAGTTAAACAAGTAAAAATGAATCATCCGAAAATAATTCGGATGATTTGAGTAATTTTAACCTATTTTAACAGTTTCCGGTACGCCAAAGACGGAAACGGGTTCCGCGGCCAATCGGGACGTCTAAACCGAGCTATAATTTCACATTTTTAATTAAATTGTCAGTCAACCACTATTTTCGGGTCGTGTGTGACCAAACTCATTTTTGAAACCTAAAAACGGATAACCGTGCTAGGCACGCAAAACGAGAAAAACGACTAATAGTAGTTTTGACCATGGAACTCTAAACGACATCACAATCTGAGTCCGGAGATGTGTTTCTGGGTTAACAGTGCCCCCAGAACGGGTACAGTGCTGGGTTAACAGTGTCCCCAGATGTACCAGTCGATATGGTTAAAAGATTATATAAACAATAAGTGTATAATAACGATCTTAGGAATCATATTACAGATTGGACGCGTTAATTGATAATGATTGTTGTTACCTGCTTGCATGTTCTAAGGTGAGTTTCACGAGCCCCTTTTTACTGAACTGTTTTAATTATTTTCCCGGGGCGGAAAGCATGTTTCTATTAAAATGTTTAAGTACACGCTGATCGCATGGAAATAAATGTATTTATATAATGTTTATTGTACGGGAATCGTACGGTAATGTATTAAGATGGTAATTGTCTGAGTTGCTAACAGTGTAAGGCCCGAAACAGTGTTCTGGGTTAACAGTGTCCCCAGAGGTTATTAAATGTGTTTCTAGGTTAACAGTGTCCCCAGAGGGTATTAAATGTGTTTCTGGGTTAACAGTGTCCCCAGAGGTTATTGGATGTGTTTCTGGGTTAACAGTGTCCCCGGAGTGAGTACAGTACTGGGTTAACAGTGTCCCCAGATAACATTATATTATGATATGGATTTATAATGGTTTACTAAAATTGTGAAACTCACCAACTATTCGTAGTTGACCCGTTTTCTCACATGCTTTTCAGGTACAATTTAGATGAAGTGATTGCTTACGAGCTAAGTGCTTGATGTGTGTAAGATTTGTGTGCGGGATGTTAGGATACATTATAACAGATAGAATTATGAATCGTATTGTATGATGTGTGTATCACCTAGACGGTAATGAAAGATGAGATAATGTAATTTTGAAGTATATTAATGCATTCAGTTTTCTTTATAAACAATGTGGTTGATATCAGAGGTGTCTGTCGCATCCCGTTTACGTTTCCGCTGCGGTTGCGGGGTGTTACAAATTCCCATGCCGACCATAGCCTCTGGAGGACCGACTCCGGTAGCAGACACTTCTTATCTTAGCTACTCATCCGGGATGCCGACCTATGCCCAACAAAGTAGTAACTTGTATGATCCTATATCCTTAGATGCTAACCGTGGTTCCATGCAGGATGCAGGTATCAACCAAGATATGGCCAAGGAACTACAAAAGCTTAAGGATATGATATACAGTGTTCCCGGGGTGATATGTCCAATCCCCGAGATACCGGAAGGAAGCCACAAGTTATCCAGATTTGCTCCACCTATCGGTGATGCTGAAATCCAGAAGCGATTCCAGACCCCCAACATGAAGACTTACGATGGGACCATTGATCCTGAGGAACATGTGGCTCAGTACAGAGAAAGGATGGAGATCAATCCTATTCCTGAGAGACTCAAGGAAGCCTGCCTGTGCAAAGGCTTCGGATCCACACTGACAGGATCAGCATTAAAATGGCTGCTAAGTCTTCCTCCCTTTTCAGTCACTTCTTTCTTACACTTAGTTAACTTGTTCAACAGTCAATTTTCCTGTAGTAGGAAGTTTTAGAAGTTAACTAGTGATTTATACCGAGTTATCCAACCTAGTGATGAATCCCTTAGGGATTTTGTTACAAGGTTCGGCAGGGAAGCTCTGGAAATCCCTAATCTTGACATGGCTACTGCTGTTGAAGCATTCAAGATGGGACTTCAGTGGGGCTCCCCCTTTTTGATGATCATGTGATGACTCCTTGAAGGTCTCTAGATGAAGTAAGGAACAGAGCACTAAGGTTTCTACAGCTTGAAGACGACAAAAAGGTCCAAGAACGATTGGGGGCTCAGACGAAACAAGATTCCCCCGACAAGAATAAAGGATCCTCATACAGGAACAACAACTCCAAGCCGTACACTAAGTTCAACAATCAAAACGTACGAGCAGTTGAAGAAGGGGATGATGATGAAGATTATCCTAGCATTTCATAGTATTGCTTCTCCGTAGATACCCATGGCTTGATTTGTGCCATGAAGGATCTAGGGGAGAAAGCAAGGTGGCCCCGAAAGAACGAGAAGTCAACTACCTTTAGAGACAAGTCTAAGTGGTGTGCTTTCCACGAAGATTTTGGCCATATGACGGATGATTGCATCGACTTGAGGAGGGAAATTGGATACTTCCTGAGCAAGGGCCACTTTAAAGAGCTCTTGGGAAGGAAGAAATCCAAGATCCAGGATCCTGAAGATCTTCCACCAAAAGCAACTCTACCACCGCCAGATGCGCACGTAATCAACTTCGTCTCCAGAGACTATGACGTATTTCGAACTTCCTGTTCTACAACGAGGAAGCTCACCGAAGAGACCGAATTGGATGATGGGGTAAGACCGCTTATTCCAACTATTTCAATAACCGACAGAAGGATCTTCTTCGATCAAGAAGATAATATGAGCATTCAGGATCCTCACCATGACGAACCTGATGCCCGTATGATCAACTTCATCTCTGGAGGATTAGACATATGTGGAACTTCTTTCTCTGCAGCTAAGAGGCTCGCCAAGGAAATCAAAATGGATAACGGGGATCGACCAGTTATATCCAAAACCTTAACCACTGACAAAAGAATCTTCTTCTTCTTCTTCGAAGAAGATAAATCGAGCATTCGCGATCCTCACCATGACGGTTTGATCGTTACTTTATTCATTGCTAACCTTTATGTACGCAGGATCCTAGTAGATGGAGGAAGCTCAGTCAACATCATTCAACATTATGTTCTTCAAAATATGAACATACCAGACTCGAAGATCATCCCAAGAACATCAGTGCTAGTTGGTTTCAGTGGAGAAACCAAGAAGACATTGGGGGACATTAACCTCCCAATATACATCGAAGGGTTAAATTCTTATAAAAGATTTTGGGTTATTGATAATCTTTCTTGTTGTAATGTTATTTTAGGCAGGCCTTGGTTACATGGGATGAAGGCGGTGGCTTCTACCTACCATAAATGCATTAAACTCCCTAACCCTTGGGGAGTAGTAAGGATAGACGGTGACCAAGTGGAGGCCAAGAACTACTATTCTTCATCAATGAAGCCAACAGCCAAGCAAACTATAGCATAGCAACCACAGTAACATCCTAGGGACGTACTGGAAGCTCGGGAGAAAGACATTAAAGAAGTATACTTGGATCCCGATGATCCATATGTAAAGGTGTTCCTAGGATCTGGTATCACTAGTGAGATCGAGGAGGATATGGTATCCTTCTTGAAGAGAAGAAAATCTACCTTTGCCTTTAAACGTTCAGACATGACAGGTATTTTTAAAGAGGTAATTACTCATAAATTAGGCCTTGATTTAATAGTTAAGCCCGTCCATCAGAAGCGAAGAAAATTCGCTCCTGAGAGGAACAAGATCATACAAGAAGAAGTTGAAAAACTTCTTAAGGCGGGTATGATCAGAGAGGTTAAATATTCTCGATGGTTGGCTAATGTGGTTGTTGTTTCAAAAAAGAATGGAAAGTGGAGGGTGTGTGTCGATTTACAGATTTAAACAAGGCATGCCCCAAGTATCCTTTCTCGTTACCACATATGGACTCCATGGTGGATGCAACGGCAGGGCATGAGATGCTTACCTTTATGGATGCTTCATCTGGATTTCAACAAATTCAGATGGAACCATCTGATCAAGAGGATACTGCATTCATGACTCCTACGGGCATATACTGTTATATTTCCATGCCATTTAGACTAAGAAATGCAGGGGCAACATATTAAAGATTAGTCAACATGATGTTCAAGAATCAGTTAGGCAAGACTATAGAAGTATACATAGATGACATGGTGGTAAAGTCAAAGAAAGCTGAGGATCACCTCAGAGATCTCGAAGAAGCTTTCAATATCCTTGACCAATATAACATGAAACTGAACCCGTCAAAATGCCATTTTGGTGTTAAGGATGGAAAGTTTCTAGGATATATGGTGACCAAATTAGGGATAGAAGCAAGCCCCGAGTATATAGAAGCCATCATCAACTTGAAGTCTCCTGCAAATGCTAAAGATGTCCAAAGGCTGACAGGAAGAATAACTGCTCTCAACAGATTCATTTCCAGATCCTCCAAGAAGTGCACAGATTTCTATGACATTCTCAAGAAGAATAAGAAATTCGAATAGACAGAAAGGCATGAGGCTACGCTCAAAGCCTTGAAGGATTACGTATCCTCAGTTCCAGCTCTGATGAAGCCTGTGGATGGAGAATCCTTATATCTGTACCTAGCTGTTTCAGGAAATGTTGTAAGTGCTGTCCTTGTGAAGGATCATGAAGGTGAACAACATCCCGTGTATTATGTAAGTAAAAGTCTTTTAGATGCAGAAGCCAGGTATTCTCATTTAGAAAAATTAATTCTTGCACTTATTATGGCTTCTACTAAATTGAGACATTACTTTGAGACTCATACTATTATTTTGAGAACTAATTATCATGTTAAGAATGTGCTTAGAAAGCCAGAGTTATCAGGTAGAATGGACAAGTGGGCTGTGAAACTGAGTGCATATGATATTCAGTACGATCCAAGAACAGCCATCAAGTCACAAGCACTCGCAGACTTTGTGGCTGATTTCAGTAGCGACATGCAGAAAGAAGCTGACTTGGAGGTCCAACAACTAGAAGAGACCAAGGATCCTTGGATACTCTTCACTGATGGAGCTTCCAATGTAAGAGGAACAGGATTAGGGATCCTACTGAAATCTCCACAGGGGGACATATTACCCTAGTCTATAGCCTGTGAGTTCCAAGCAATGAATAATGAAGCAGAGTATGGAGCTCTGATCGCAGGTTTGTAATTAGCCAAAAGCATGAGGATCAGATATCTTCAAGTATATATAGATTCTTTATTAATAACAAACCACTTTAATGGCTCATATGTTGTTAATGGAGAAAAACTAATCAAATATATAGATGTTGTGAAGGAATTAGCAAAATCCTTTGAATTATTTAGTATTGTACAGGTACCAAGGGAAGAGAATGCCGGGGCAGATGCTTTGGCAAATTTAGCCTCATCTTTGAAAATTCCAGAAGACACGAAGATTCCAATCATTCATGTTCTCTCGCCTGCAATAAGAGAACAAGAAGTTGGAGAGATAACAAATGACAAAGAAATTGTACTTCGGGATCTGTTATCCTTGAATAATCAAGAATCATAGATCCTCCCAATCAAGAAATATATTCAAACTAGAGAGATTCCAGCCATGGAGAATACCAAATCTTTCAAACTTAAGGTATCACAATATATTTTATTAGATGATATGCTATACAGGAAATCTCTTGCAGGTCCATATTTGAGGTGCATCAAGGATCCTGAAATCCAAGAGGTGCTCAAAGACTTTCACGAAGGTGATTGTGGTAATCACACCGGAGGTAGAGCCCTATTTTCAAGGATCCTGAGAACAGGGTACTATTGGCCAACTATGAAGAGAGACGCCATGGAATATTCAAAGAAATGTGATGCTTATCTAAGACATGCAAATATCCTACATCAACCAGCATAACCTATGTATCCAATACCTCATCATGGCCTTTCATGAAGTGGGGCATGGATATTGTTGGTAAACTACCTAAGGCACCAGGAGGAAAAGTATTCATGCTTGCAATGACTGATTACTTTTCAAAGTGGATAGAAGCAGAAGCTTTTGTTCATGTATGCAAAAAAGAGGTGATATCTTTCGTTAAAAGAAATATTATTACTCGATTTGGTATTCCTTCAGAAATTATTTATGACAATGGTTCCCAGTTTATCGGGAAAAGAACCACTAACTTTTGTGATAGTTGGGGCATCAAGATGATTTACCTCTACTCCAGTGCATCCTCAAGCTAATGGTCAAGCGGAGTTTAGCAACAAGATTATCATCAACAATTTGAAGAAGAAACTAGGATCCAAGAAAGGAAAGTGGGCCGAAGAGTTACCTTATGTTCTTTGGGCTGACAAGACAACACCCAAGAATGCAACGGGCTAAACACCCTTCTCATTGGTGTTTGGATCAGAAGCGGTAATCCCTACAGAGATGGTGGTTCCTACAGCCAGAACAAGCATCCGTGATCCTGAGGCCAATGAAGAAATTCTTCTTGAAGAATTGGATACTGTTGAAGAACTCAAAGACCTAGCCAAGATCAGAATGGCAGCATATAAACAAAGGGTAGCTGGGGCGTACAACAAGAATATCATAATTAGAAGATTTCAAGAAGGCGATTTAGTTTTGAGGAAAGCCTTCCAAAACACGACCAATCCGGCTGATGGGAAGTTAGCACCTAAATGGGAAGGTCCTTATCTGATCGAGTCGGAGGCAGGAAAGGGAGCATATCATTTGCTCACTATGGAAGGCAACAGGTTACCAAAAGCTTGGAATGCTATCCACCTCAAGAAGTACTTTTTCTGATCAGGATCAATTATCCTTTGAGGATCTATTATTCTTAGAGGATCAAGGATCCCGAAAATTGGTAATATCTATCTGATTGCTTATTCTTTTCAATTTCATATTATTAATTTAAGGATTCCCCACACTTGAACCTTTTTCGTCCCTGAAAAAGAAATCTACACAGGATCATAACCATGTGAAAAACAACAAACTCCCAGATTATTTAATAATACAAAAGCATCAGAAACAACTCGGCATATTGACCACGATTGCCGGTATATTTGTCCACTTTAAACCCAGCCACTAACCAATCAAGACCCCAATTTCATTAAGCGTTTTAAGTTCAAAAGCTACGACTACACCTACCCCATCTCAGACAAAGAGAGATAGAAGAACTAGAGTCGAAGCAGACTCGTTTGACAAATCACCATAAGTCAAGGACCCGTTGATGGTACTAATTAGACGCACTCAGTGAAATTTGATGGATGAATGGTCCTGTGGAGGCCGTACGAGCTATTCCTAAATATTATTGGACTTTGTCCTATAAATTTCTAATTTGATATTTATTGACTAAGAACCTTCGAGCCCCAATAGTGTATCCTCAGAGTCACTATCCCCTTAGTAACACGTAAACTCTAAGTCCCGTATAGTATATGCATCTTTGGCCTCTTTTACTAACTGAGAATGCTTCTTTGGCATTTTACAATACATAACTTTCTCACAATCATTTACATTTTGGAACAACTTTTCATGATAAACTTTCAAAACATACTTCTTTTTTCATTTTTTTTATATCACCCTAAAGTATATGACTATTTCTAAGCTCTTAAAAAGATGGACATGTGGTGCTGTGCTGGTTTGAGTGCATCTAAGTCTTACCATCTCAAAGTTTTTAGATTATGGTAATCCTCCCTAAGCATCGAAATTCGGTTTCACCGTTTTTCAAATTATTATATATAAAATTTGCTAAAGAGGACTATCAAAGCTAGTTGGGCCTACCGACACAACCGAAATCAGATATGCAAACCATCTCTTCTTTAATTATTATATTATATATTTCAAAGTTCCGAGAGTTCGTTAACACAACGGAAATAATATCCGGCTTAACGTAGAAGAAAATCAATTTTCAAGGGACATTTTTTCTTTAAATTTTTTTTAATTCTTTAAATATTAACTTCTAAGATTTTCAATATTCTTTTCTTTTTCTTAAAAATAAAAACGTCAGTATCCCATTTTTTTTATTCTTTAAATATTAACCCCCAAGATTTTCAATATTCTTTTCTTTTTCTTAAAAATGAAAACGTCAGTTCCCCATCCGCAAACAAAAATTTCACATTGTCCTCAATGTGAGACAAGGAAAAGAAAAAACTAAACATAAATAAAAATAAAGTGGAACACACTCCCCTGGTATATGTGATCATGCAAGTGTGCGGTGAATCATGTTCCTCGCCCTCCTATTCGAACGCAAGCTTAAAACTCCAGTGCTCTCTATCAAGCTATTATTAACGAACGAAAGCGGCAATCCTTAAGCAAATTGCATCCCCACACTTGTTTAAAACTCCAGCTCATCAACCGTCATCAACCAACCGAGGAATAACTTGCAAGTAAGAGAAGAAACACCCCGCAAAACTCGGAAATAAAAATGAAATAATAAGGAAAGATATTACCAGGCTGCCTCCTGGGAAGCCCTAAGTTTATTAAATAGTCTTTAGCCGGACTCGCTCCCGAAACCTCAATCAGGAGGCTTCTCCTTTACCCTCTTCCCATCGATGCTCCTCAACACTCTTCTTTTACAATTGGTCGGGAAGAAACCAATTGCACAACTTTCATGGGACCGACCATATGAATTAAATCGGCCTACCAACTCGTGAATTCCCCCAAAAATGGTTCAACGAAGTGAAACGGGGAAGTCAATCTCTTCATCACACTACGATTTCTTTGCCCAGCAATCCTCCTTCTAATTCTTTTAGCCAAATTTTTAAACCTTAACACGTCCCGAATGGAGATTGAGTACGGTTCATGTTTTGGTTTTTCACAATCGAGGTGAAGTGTCGGAAGGACCGAATCACTAACTACCTCATGGCTCTCCTTACAAAGCTCCTTCTCGATCCCCACACTTGGCTCGTTATATATTAAATCTTCAAGCAGCTTTAGATCACCAAGTGGATCAAAATCGCCTTCATCCGTAATCGCAATCCCATCAACTCTTCACCAAACTCATCCTTAAATTCTTCCTCCCAAGAGGGAACATACTCCTCCACTCTCTTCTCCTCCATTCTGGCATCTTCAATCTCACTCAGGGTTTCAAACAAAGGTGGATTCGAAGGTGGAATTCCAAATCATTTCTAATGGCAAACAATACATCATCCATTATTGCCTCCGAATCTTGGGTGGGATCTAATATACTCCCTGACAAATCTTTATACCCTAAGAAGGTCGTCATTTGATCATATGCAAATCGGTATGGAGGAGGCTTTGCCAAAAGTGATTCCCATGGAGTTTTCCGTGCCTCGACTTCTATATTTCTCCTCTCATATGAATCATGCACCCAATGATTTACGCCACAAACTTTGCACCATGGTTCTCCAACTTGTAATCTTAACATTTTTCCTGTAAAGAACACTCAAAAGAAACGGATCACGGGCACCAGATAAAAATAGATAAAATAGTTAAAAATAACGATAATAATAATAAAAATAAAAATAAACTAAACTTAAACTACACTAAATTAATATAGACTAAACTAATTAAAATATCTAATTTAATCTAAATATAAATACGAAATACAATAGGCAAGTCCCGAACTCGAGCCGTTCTCAATACGCCTCAAACCGTGTCCCCGGCAGCGGCGCCAAAAACTTGATGTGTGTCTAATGAATGCTCTTTCTATGGATCTCACAACTAAGCTTTAAATTTAAAACGAAACTCCTAATGAATCCACACACAACCGGCAAGTGTACCGATCTTAAGTAGTATAAAACTAAGGAAGTCCGAGTATCGAACACGAGGACACTTGAAAACGCCTATGAAAACTAAACCCTAGACAAGACCTTCCTATGAATAATATTTTTTTTAAATAATTTTTAATAATTAACTACTTTACCTAACTTACTTTAACCAAATTAAAAGACTTAACTTAACAAGACTTAATGAAACTTTAAGAATGAGACTAACAATGGAGAAGACGTCTACCTAGGTAAGAATCAAATTGACGGTCTAAGAAGCTAATGGATTGAATGATCTCACGACACCGGTATCTAAATATGATACAACTAAGGTTCTCTCAAGAAAGCTAGATCACCTCTCGGTCTCACTAACAAACCCTAACTTACACTTAACTGATTTTAAGAACAAACCGGGAAACGAATACTAAGGTGTTCTAATGCCAAATCTCCTCTCGGACTCACCGACACACGACCCTAATGGAAACGAATACTACGCAACCAAGGATAGAGGAAAAATTTGGTTTAACTCAAACTAGACCAACTAATCGCTCACAACGCAAACCCGACAAGAACCGAACCCGCTCTCGCGCGATCCTAATCCTAACAAGTAAAAGCAATGAGATGACTTTACTTCCTATCACCTCTCGGTCTCTAAGAAGATGCTTAACTGCTGAATCATTCAATCAATAATCTCAACAAAACCATACGGTTGTACCTACCGCAAACAAACTCTAAACACAAAGTAAAGAATTGAACATGCAGCTATCAATCAAAACCAATTCAATTAATCGAAGCACGAGATTATGAGCTAAAACAAATAAACTCACAGACACAAAAAACAACCTAATTCATCATTAAACCAAACTTTCAATAGAAATTCAAGTCATATTAATCAAACAATCCATTTAGTTCATCAAACCGAACAATAATCATCTAACCTAGGTAGAACAAAGAGGATTAACCAATCATAATCAATGAACAGTAGATAAAATATATATAAATAATAAAAATGTTCATATAAATCTGATTACAATACGTTTGAATGATTAAAAAGAAAAAACAAAGTCACAAACGTTAAAATAGTCAAAACCGACAACCGAAGGATAAAAGATACAACCGTAAAGCATGTCCTCCTTGGTTTCTCCTCTAGAGCAGGTGTGGTGACTGGAAATATTATGTTAAATTCGTTCATAGGGTATTAGCCCTTTATATATATATATATATATATATATATATATATATATATATATGTTTAAACACCTCATTCCTAATATAAAATAGTTTAAAACAAGCCCACAAGGCCTACTAGAAAACAAAATAGATGGGGTAGTTGATTCCTAAACATTCTTGGCAGCCTTTGGGACATGTGAGACATCGCATAGCGCAGGCATGGATGCCTCACCTGGTTGCGTAGCGCGCCCAGGTCCTGGGTGCTCGTTTCTTCATTTTCTGACTCGTTTATCTTCAAACGCGCATACCAGCTTCATCCGAATCCCGTTTGAGCTGATTCTTTCTTCATTAAACTCATTTTTTCGCTCTCTTCAACATGGGACCTATCATATACACAAACAATTAATTTCATGCAAGAAAATTCTACATTCGTTAATGGTTTACGCACAAAACAACACAAAAACAGGATAAAACGCTGTGTGTTTTGCAACACATCAGAAGGCAACACCTGTGTGTTTACCAAGAGCATGGAATGCTATCCACCTCAAGAAGTACTTTTTCTTATCAGGATCAATTTTCCTTTGAGGATTCATTATTCTTAGAGGATCAAGGATTTCGAAAATTGGTAATATCTATCTGATTGCTTATTCTTTTCAATTTCTTATTATTAATTTACGGATAATATATTCTTAACAATTTGTTTCTTCCAAGTTTTAAGTAACAATGCATGATTCTAATAGTTTGTTTAATGATCAAGAGGTTGGCCACCTCTCCTTCACCATTAAGGTACTTTATTATTTCCCATGACCTAGCCCACGATTGGATATGACCCCCGATGGTCATATCCCCTAAGGTTTAAAGGTTTTCACCTTTCTTATTAATTAGAGTTTCTACACTCTCTCCTGGAGCGCACGCTATCCAACGTATAGTCCGGGGCAGCGGGACCAGTACACGTTTAGTAGTTGACAATTTCGTTGTTTTCGGCTCTATGGAGGATCCTAACATTTATGGTAGACGTACCATACCACCGGTTTATAACATTTTCATGTTATCTCACGTTTGGGCTAAATCCCGGTTTGAGCGAGTCCCCAGTTGACATTCGTATCCTTGGGCCAGTCCCCAGTTTGGGCTTATCCCCAGTTTTTGGCTTGTCCCCAGGTCACGGGCTTGTCCCCAGTTGCACGGGCTTGTCCCCAGATTCTTATTTGGGCTTGTCCCCAGTTTAATGGGTTTAATCCCAGTTAACGTTACAAGTTGTTTGCAACAGATTTTCTAAGTTCAAGAATCAAGACTCATGGATTCAAAGTCCTTGGCTTATTTCTACAAGAATCACCGAAGGTTCTGTACTTATGATAACTTAGGTCTACTTAGACCTTATGGTATGATTTCTATTAATGAATTTACTTTGTCTTAGCTGGAATGATTTTGAACGTTTTTGTTTAAAGGATTTACCTTTTAAGGATATTCTATTCTAAAAAATTTTATCAATTTTTAAGGATAATCTATCCTACAGTTTATTTTTCAAGAATATTCTATCCTAAAAGTTTTCATTATTTTAAGGATGTTCTATCCTAAATATTTTTCGTGAGGTATTTTATCCTAAAAATTTTTGCTTAAGGTTATTGATTAAAACATTCAACTAGACTAAATCTATATCAAACAAACTTTCAAAATAACAAGTAACAAACAGGTAGTAAAAAGATTTATATTATTAAACATAAGTCACTTGGACTTATCCAAAATTCTTAACCCGGATTTCACCATGCAAAAGATGGACCATCCACACGGGTTAAGTAAGTAGTACTAATTGTTCATAAGTGCAGGAAAATAAAGAACATGGGCACCAAAGGCTTCATCCCCACAATCAGAGGATCCATCCACCTTCGATATCCCTGGGAATTGTCTTGAGGATCAGTGATCCTTAAATCCTACTTACTACTGTCTGTTACAAACCATAATCGTTGTTCATAAAAACATCAACATAAAAAAAATGGGCTCGGGCCTTGTCTTCAATATCCTTTATCGCCCATTTATGCTGCATCTTCACCATCCGCAGCACCTGCCCCTTCACCGGCTTCAGCCACGTCCTTGACTCCGCTCGTCCCAGCCTCGTTCTCCTCAGCCATCTCCACGTCCTCATCGCCACCAAGAGCCACCAGAGCAGTCTTCCACTTACATTCCAGGTCGCCTTATCGAAATCAGGATCACCGGCCTCCATCGCCATCTTAATCGTTGCTTGAAGAACCGACCTGGATGCCCACATCTTAGCCTCCTCTGTCGCTTGCTTGAATTCCTCTTGGTGCTGGGCATCTGCTGTGGATATCTGATCCTCAAGTTGTCTCTTGAGCTGGGCTAAAGCCTTATCCTTGTTTACCACTGCATTCCCTAACCCAGACAACTTGTCACTTATTTGACTCACAATCTTTTCATAATGCTCTTTGAAAGCATTCATAGCCTGTAACCAACCATTGAGTAAGAATTAGAAGGATATTGGATCCTTAAATTCAACGTAGCAGGATAAAGGATACTTACAGTGAGAACCGTGTTATAGTGGGTCTCGGGATCAGAGGACCTCTTTCTCTTAGAAGCGGCTGACTTGGCTCTAGTAGTTGCAGTCTTGGGCTCGGAACTGGTTGCTGCCTTCAGAGCCTCTTTCTTGATGTCTTGGGGAATGATCATACAATCAATGTCTTCCAAGGAGAACTTGTTGGCTGATTTTTGAGACTTCTTGGCACCTACAAGGTTAAGTTGACAGACAAGTACTCTATCTAATTTTATTTATTTTCAAATTATTATACTAAACTTACTTGACATATTGGAGTCTGAGGAGATCTCACAAAATCTTTGATAAACCGGGTTTGAAAAGTTCTAACCTCGGAATCCAGTGCGAGGAACCGCTTTGTTTTCTCTTCTGTTACATGTAGCTTAGCCAATGAAGTGAAGTTCTCAACTGCAAGCAAAAAGAAGAATCAAGGTTAAGTTAATCATTAAGGATCCTTTCATTTTTAAGGATCCAGGATCCTACCCTTTCTGACCCATTTTGAAGGAAGGTCAGCCCTTCCAGGTATGGAGTCACATTTCACGAAGAAAAACTGATTCTTCCATAAGGAATCATTCAAGGTGACTTTCAAAATCGGATTGGGTTGTCGAGGTTTGGATTTCAATATAATTCAGGCTGGACCATGGGTAGTAAGAGAATACAGATGGGATAACTCTTGAAGGCCGAAGTCAACTTTCTCCTCTTCAATGATTCTTTCTATAGTGCCGAGGACTCTCCACACCATAGGCATAGCCTGGATGTTGGATATACCAGTGGAATCGAAGAAGCTTTGTGTGAAAGGGGGGAACGGATAACGATAGCCAATAGGAAATGGCAAGCCGGAAAACACACCCAAGTCTGTGAATATATGTCGCAACGGATGCTGGAATCGTACGGTCGGAATACGGTTTTTGGAGGAAACAAGGAACGGAACTCATCAACTTCAGGATCCGTGAGTTTGCAGATTTCAATAGAAAGGTTGGCTATGAGGTTTTGTGGTTCCATCTCCGACAACTCAAAGTCATCGGAAGATTGGTCGGATGGTTTAGAAGGAGGTAAAGAAGAACCAAAAAAATCGGCACGCTACAGCCGCGAACCAACACAAATTCGGTAAGTATCAGCGGTGCCAACACAAATTCATAAACATGAATTAGCAAGCCAAAAAAAATATTTTAAAGGTGAGGTATTAACCGTTGAAACACATATATAAAACCATGCGACGATGGAATATTTTTAAATCATGAAACAAGTTTCAGTCAATATAAATACGAACTATAAAAAATATGAAAGCAAGTCTAAGAAAATCGTTTAACCGACAAATAAAACATTTAAAGCCGATCCTTGTCCAAGTTTAGTGTTTAAAAATATAGTTTGTTAAATATTTTAATTAGTTAAAAAAAGTAAAATTAAGAAAATAAAAACCATTATTATTATTTATGGACTTATGCTAGTGATTTAGTGATTATAATTGTTAGGACTGATATTTTCAATACTGAGGATATGTTATCCTTGAAGATATGTCTGGATCAGTTATCCTCATAAAGAGTTCCAGAACCATGTCGAAGATCAAGGATCCTCAGAGGTTGGTATTATTAACAATTGTTTCACGTGTGTAGGTTATTATTCAACGAATGCAACAACTCTAAGACTGAGTCCACCTTAAAATTCGCTACTAGAAGCTCCCAGCACGTGGTCAAGGAACATTGGAGGAGTTATGGAAGAGTGGCGGATAGTTAGGACTTATTGTTAAGTGTATTTTTCTTTATAAACATCGAGATAATGATCGATTAGGTCTCACTTGTATTCACACACACTTAGAGCAGAACTCATAACTCTCTCTATACACTAGCATTCTATTGTAACATCGATCACAATCTCCAAACACTTGTAACCTTTTATGTGATTAATAAATTGGTGATCGACGAGTTGTCATCACCCGGGGTTTTTTTCTTTTGATCTGAACAAGATCAAAGGGTTTTTCCTCGCACCAAATCACGGTGTTCATTCGATTTTCGTTCATACAATCATTGTTATTAGCATAGCACTATACCTCACTTTACGGATTTGGATACATTATCCTTAGCAGATTTTTATCCAAAACAATAATAATTAATAAAATTTGTAAAAATTGAATAGTAAGGTTGTGAGAATGATTCAATCCTCCTTATATATATATATATATATATATATATATATATATATATATATATATATATATATATATATATATATTAATGTGTGATCAGGATCATGTGAGAACTAGTTTGAAATTGAGAACTTTGAGAATAATTTTAGACCACAAAAAAATCAAAAATAAAAAAAAAATCATAAAACATAGGAAAACGCATAAATGAAAGAAGTAAAAAATCGAAATTCTTATTTATCATCCCGGTTTCATAAAAAAACGTCTCGGTTTAGCTAAATTATACACATGTGTATAATATGTACAAATATGTAAATACGTGTTTTTTTATACACATATGTACATTTTAAGGTAAATGATAATGTACATATGTGTATATTACGTAACTAGAGATTAAATGAAATTATACACATGTGTATAATACGAAGTTTTTTTAATGAAACCGGAATGAAATATAAGAATTTTGGTTTTTTTTACTTTTTAAAAATTTTTGTTTTTTTTTTTTGTTTTATTGTTTTTTTTAAAACTCTTTTAGAGGTTTTTTGTGGCTTAAAATGGCTCTCAAAGTTCTCAATTTTCAAAGGGTTATCTTAGGATCCTTAACCTATATATATATATATATATATATATATATATATATATATATATATATATATATTTCAACAAAGGTAATGCTCTTTCGGTATTTAGGCTGAGTGATCAAAACTACTATTATATGAGTAGTCTGCTTCTTGAATTCTATCAATTATATATATATATATATATATATATATATATATATATATATATATATATATATATATATACATTATACTGACAATAAAAGTTTCAATAAAAGGAACATTCTCAGGTACGTTTTTGCACGTGCATTTTTTATTAAGTTCATTTAAAAAAAATCATTTGTGATATAAATAAAATCAATTTATGTACACATAGTATGGATACACGCATAAATGTAATGCATTTTTTCAAATACATTATCTAATTATATTTTTTTTACTTGGAATTTTATAATTTATATAATCTCCAGTGTTACACTGGCTCTAAATCTTGTTAGTATAATATTTAAAATGCATTTATCGTATCGGTAGGAAACCGGGTGAATCACTAACAAAAATATCACAAGGTATATAATATATCAAAGGATTTAAGGAGCAAATCAGCTTATTTATTTCAATGTCATCTATTGTCCATTGGTTTTTCCTCTTCCTCCTGACTTCGCCAGAGAGCTAGCTATTATCCGTTGGACTCTTCCTTCACTCCAGGAGTAAGTAAGCCTCAATTCTGTGCAACGTCAAGACTAATATGGACAAGTCGATCGCTGACCTAGGCTCTTGTCTTGAGTGCATTGGATACCATTGGGCTGCGCTTCACTTCTTGGGCTTTGTATGGGCCGAATCTGATGTAGTCTCTTCAAGTGAAGCCCAGTCCAATGGTATCCAGTGCACTCCAGACAAGAGCCTAGGTCAACGACTGACCTGTCCCTATTAGTCTGGACGTTGCACAGAACTGAGGCTTACGTACTCCTGGAGTGAAGGAAGTGTCCAGCGGACAATTCCCAGATCTCTGCCAATGTCAGGAGGAAGAGGAAAAACCAATAGACAATAGATAAGACCCTAGGAGTAACGGTTCGGGGAAAGATTCCTCCGAGACCCTATATATGTGTACATCCTTTTTGTAATATATAGGCAGAAAATCAATAATAAACTACACTTCATTCTCATGGTCATCTCACACTAAAACTAAGAACACCTCACATACAAACACACGAACATACTCGATTCTATAGTGATTTCATTTGGGGTTTCTACATTGGTGCCATCCGTGGGACCTGTGTAAATAACAAGTCTCACCCCACGGTTTTAGAAGAGATGGCCGACTCAAATCCAGAAGAAACATCGTCAATGTTCCAATCCATTCCCGGAAACGGGAGTACGCTGGTAATACTGGCGAGAGACGAAGGAACAGATTCGTCTCAGGAAAATGCACAAGAAACTGATGGACCGGTGTTGATTGAAGATGAGATGGAGAACGAGGACCATGGAAAGAGGGTGGAAAAAGATAAGCTTCCTGAAGAGAGATGGGAGATAACCCCTGAATTCATACGGGCTCACAGGGATGTGCTCAAGGCATGCCTTGATGAGCATGAAAAGAAGGAGAAACTCATGGCGGTTAAGACATGCCAATCGTTTGAAACGCCAGGACCAGAGGATTAGGATGAACCCAGGAATGTCAAAAATAAGGATTCCAATGTTCTTTTGGAATCTCTAGTCACCATTCTTTCTTCAGTTCAAAGTAAAACAAAGGTAAAGTCTATACCCGATACCTTGGACACTCCCTACCGTCCATCGGACACGTCCAACGTGTCGAAGTTCACTCGGCGGGTAGCCGAAGCCACCCTGTCTCCCAAGTTGCGTTATCTATCCACCGTGGACAAGTATGATGGAACACAGGACCCGGAAGACCATCTTCACGCCTTTCGAGGAGCGGGTATGGTAAGTGGGTGGTCCATGCCTGCTTGGTGCCTAATGTTCCCTCAAACACTAACAGGAGGGGCACAAGTTTGGTTCGACAGTTTAGAACCGGGAAGCATATATAGCTATGAGGAGATGAGGGGAAAATTTCTACGAAACTTCAGTCAGCAGAGGAAGGTCATGAAGAATCCCAACGAGATCTTACACATCAGGAGGAGATACGAGGAAAAGGCGGAGCAGTTCATGGACCGGTATGTGGCCGAAAGCATGAACATTAAAGGGGTCCCAGAAGTCATGAAAATGAGCGGTTTCATAAACGGGGTGAGATTTTCCCAATTAACGGAAAAACTAGGAGAAGACTTCCCGGCCACTTTTGACCAACCAATGGACAGGGTACGAGCCTTCGTTAGGGGAAAGGACACCGGGTCCAAACTACGAGAATGAGAAGCAAACAAGGGGACACCTATACCCTTAAGGGGAAGAGTATCGGTGGTTCCAGCCCCGGGAAGGTCCGGACACCGTTTGACAAAGCTCGTTTTACACCCTACCGACCCACCGGGATCACTCCAGTTACACGCCCTCCATAACGTACCATCCACCTCGATTCCCCAATGTGCGTCCAGAAGGAGGTCGGTACCGGCCCCCTTATGGGGAGAAACCACCCCCTGGAGGGGAAGGCGTACTGATGGAAGATAAGGCCAAGTACCCAGCCAAGACGTCCAGTCCGTTTAAGCAAGCATACAAGCCCAATCCCACTGGGTATTGTAACTACCACAAAAGTCACGGCCATACCACCGATAGCTGCGTCCAACTGAAAATATTATGGGAGCATCCCTGAAGTCCGGGCAGCTACCCCTCCCGGCCAGGGGATCTCCCTCCAAAGTAAAAGAAGAAGATGAGGACAGGCACTTTGTGGACATGATACGAAGGAGAGATGATTACGAAGAAGACCTTGGGAGAGACCTGAAAGTAGGAAGAATGGGGTCCTTCGCCGCCATTACAACATGGATGAAGTCAGAGGTATCTTTCCCGGGCCTGACAAAGGAGGAGGCCAGGGAGATGCCTTTGAACATATAAGCAAGTGTGGTAGGTCACCGGGTCGCCCGTGTCCACGTCGACGGAGGAAGTGGGGTTGAAGTGATGCACGAGAACTGTTTTCTGAGGTTGCAAAGGGAGATCCGAAGCAGATTAGAAGAGGATATATGTCCGTTGACGGGGTTCTCGGGGGAGGTAGTAGAATCGTTGGGATCACTCACCCTCCCATTCACTCTCCAAGACGGGGAAAAGACCCGGACAGTGTACCTTCGCTTTTCCGTGCTTCGAGCACCTTCAAAGTACAACATCATCCTGGGCAAACCAGGCATGAAAGCGCTCCGAGCAGTCCCATCTATCGTACACGGATACATGAGATTCCCCACTCCCAAAGGGATAGCCACTATCCGATCATCCACCGAGATAATAGCCAGCATTGGTAGGGGAACCAAAGCAAAGAAAGGGGTGGAAGAATGGGTTCTCAATGGAGAACACCCGGATCAGACGGTAAGGATCGGGTCACAACTATCTGATAAGGGAGTGCCGGGTTGAAAGAAGTACCGCTATGTAACATTGAAGTATTTTCTAGGAAGCACGAGGATATGACCGGGGTCCCGCGAAACTTGGTGCAGCATAGCCTCGACGAGTTCCATTGGATGGAACCAATCAAACAAAAAAGAGGAGCCAAGGCCCCCAGAAAAGTCGAGCGGTGCGAGAAGAAATGGCAAAACTTGTACAGGCTGGGATCGTTCGAGAAGTCAAATATCCCCAATGGATATCGAACCCAGTCATGATCGCGAAGTCGGACAACAGTTGGCGTATGTGTATCGACTTCAAGGATCTGAACAAGGCTTGCCCGAAGGATTCGTACCCCCTCCCGGAGGTTGAAAAGAAGATAGAATCTCTCGCCCTGTACCCTCTTCGATGTTTCCTGGACACACACAAAGGGTACTACCAAATCCAAATGAACCCTAAAGATGAAGAAAAGACAGCGTTCTACACCAATGAGGGGGCATTTTCCTACACCAAAATACCCTTCGGTTTGAAGAATGCGGGGGCCACGTATCAACGTTTCATGGACCAACTGTTTAGATCAACAAATGGAGAGGAATGTGGAGATCTATGTAGACGACCTGGTCATCAAAAGTACGGATGAAGACAAGATGCTCGACGACATAAGAGAAACTTTCAACACCCTCCGGCGAGCCAACATGAAGCTTAACCCCGGTAAATTCTCGTTCGGGGTCGAAGAAGGAAAAATCCTGGAAGTCCTAGTCACCAAGGAGGGTTTTAAGGAGAACCCTGAAAAGGTAGAAGCATTGATTCAAATGGAACCTCCAAAGAACATCAAAGAAGTACAAAGGCTTGATGGGAGGTTGGTCGCTCTCAATCGTTTTCTTTCAAAAATAGCAGAAAGAACCCTCCCATTTATGGCTGCCTTGAGAAGAAGCATGAAGAAGAACAAATTCTGCTGGGACACAGAGGCCGATAAAGCTTTCCAAGAGTTAAAATCCCATCTTTGCGAGCTCCCCATAATCATGGCATCGCAGCCGAGAGAGGTATTAATCCTTTACCTCTAACATACGGGCAAAACGATCAGCTCCGTTCTCATGGTCGAATGAAAAGAAGCCCAAATACCTATATACTTTGTTCGGCATACGCTGAAAGGCCCAGAGGAAATGTATTCTCCCATCAAAAAGTTAGTACTATCCTTTATATACATGGCAAGGAAATTGAGGCGATACTTCCAAGCCCATGTGATTCGGGTCTTAACCGATAAGCCCCTTCAGTGAATATTGATAAAGCCCCAAATCTCGGGCAGGTTGGCCAAATGGGCGATAGAACTGGGAGATCATCGAATACAAGCCCCGAGCAGCTTTTAAGGGACAAGTGATAGCCGACTTCCTCACCGAGGCTCCGCTACCCGAGAACGAAGAACCCATACCCCAAGAAGATCACCGAGGGGATGCCGAAGTCGAAGTTCCAAAGGACCAGGAGGAGCCCCTTTGGAACCTTCACACAGATGGAGCCTCAAATGAAGATGGGAGTGGGGCGGGGCTCATTCTCATCAGCCCCGATGGGATAGAATTAACGTACGTCGTGCGATTAAACTTTCCCAGCACCAACAACGAGGCTGAATATGAAGCCCTGTTAGCAGGGCTAAGGATGACAAAAAGAATCTCGGTACAACGCATCAGAGCTCACGTGGACTCGCTGTTAGTAGCCAACCAAGTCAAAGGAGACTACGAAGCCAAGGATCACAAAATGACAGAATACTTGAAAAGACAAAAGAGTTGTTGCAGAGTTTCAAAGTAGCTGAAGTCGTACACATTTGCCAGGGGCTAAACAAAAAGGATGATACCTTGGGCAAACTAGCATATGTGGCCTTCGAACACTTGGAAAATGACGTCAAGGTGGAGACTATCAAGTGACCATCAATACTGGATGATATGGTCGCCAGCATAGAAACACCTGGACCATGCTGGATGACCCCAATCCTCCGATACTTGCAAGAGGGGATAGTACCAGAAGACAAGCAAGGGGCCCGCAGTTTGAGGATCCGGGCCCTCCAGTATGAAATCATATATGGGGCTCTATATAGGAGGTCCTACCTAGGCCCTTTGCTCAAATGTATCGATTATGGAGAAGCCGAATACGTCATCCGGGAAATCCATGAGGGTATATGTGGAATGCACATGGGAGCAAAAATGGTTGCAGCCCGGGTCATGAGAGCCGGATATTATTGGCCTACCATGTTATTGAGTGCCATTAGGGAAATACGGAAGTGTGACAGTTGTCAGATCTACGCCCTGATAACCTGAAAACCCAAGCTCAAACTTGTCCCAGTCAGTTCTTCTTGGCCATTTCAAAAATGGGGCTCGAAATAGTGGGTCCTTTTCCTGAAGGGTCGGGGAAGGCTAGTTCCTGGTGGTGGCTATCGATTACTTCACCAGTGGGTAGAGGCCAGGCCTCTAGCCACAATCACAGGACATCAGGTGAAGAGGTTTGTGTGGTAAAACATTGTTTGTCTCTTTGGGCCGCCTCACACCATCATTAGCGACAATGAGAAGCAGTTTACGGGGGGGAGTCTTTCGGTAATGGTGTAAACAGTTAAAGATCAAGCAGGTCTTCACGTCAGTCTGCCATCCCCAGGCAAATGGGCAAGTGGAAAGAGCAAACCTAAGCATTGTTGAAGGTATCACTGGCCGTTTGGTCAGGCAGCGGAGCTCATGGGTAGAGGAGCTAGCATATGTCCTACAGGCTCATCGAACCATGCCTAAGGTCAGCCATGGGGAGACACCTTTCAGCCTAACCTACGACACAGAGGCCATGATACCCGTGGAGATAACTTACCCACCAATAGAATGCATTTGACTAAGGCAGAAAATGAAAACGATCTCAGGTTGAACCTGAATTTCGCAGAGGAAAGGAGAGAGGCGGCGGCCAGGCGAGAAGTCGAGTATAAGAAAAATATGGAAAAAATAATACAACTCAAGAGTAAGGGAAGTCAAGTTCAAGGTTGGAGATTTGATTCTACGAGAAAACGAAGCAAGTAGGCAAGAAAGTCAAGGGAAGTTGGGGCCTCGATGGGAGGGCCCCTATCAGGTCATCTGGGTCGGAGACAAAGGGGCCTATAAACTAGCATACCACACGGGGGAAGAAGTGCCTCGTATGTGGAACGCAATGCAACTAAGGAAATACTATGCCTAAGCCCCTAGTGAGGGGGGGGGAAGAGGCAACACACGATAGATGACCATTAGAAATTTTGTGACAACTAGCCACGTGTTCCCAAGAAAGACCTCTATAACCCACAATAACCTCTGCGGGAGGGAACCCGCAAAACGGGTCATTGCTAATGTGCTTTTTGTAATCTATTCGTGTAATATGACCCAGTTCTAATGACCTGAAGTTTATTTTTAAGTGTTTTTGATACCTTCTCCGAGAGGTCATTCATGTGTCATTCATAATTTTGAGAAACGTTAAAAATTGACTCATAAAAATCAAGAAGTTGTTCCCAAGAAAAACGTTTAGACAAGCTCACATCAAGTGGCAATTCTATACCCCCTATCATAAAAGATGAGGGGAAGGCCTCGCCGATAGGCTACATGGTTAACCAAAGCAAGCAAACGAAATCAGGAGATTTCCAAGTCACACACAATTAACACATAACACAATTAAAGCATAACACCATTAAGCGATTCAAATATCCAGTTTACCCCCCCCCCCTCCCTGGGGGGGAGGGGGGAAGACAAGAACGTGTAAACCTAAACCCTTAAGGGATAAATAGTACGATTATCCATACAAAACACATAAAACGCAAAAGAGGATCATAAAAAGGTAATAACTACCCATCGACGGCAACGACCACACAATCACGGGAGAGGAGTTGGAGGATCAACCACGGAGGACAAAGCCTTGATCTCATTCACGGACACATCGGGGGTGGTTGAGAGCTGCTTTAAGATCGGGGGCTCGCAAGTGTTGTAATCAACAAAAGCCTCCTTGGCCTCCACCTCGGCATTTTCTTAGAAGGTCGGAAACTCAAGAATGGGGAGCCCTTTAGCCTGATAATCATAGCCTTCCTTCAAACCGTGTTGAAACCTCGATGCGAAGACCGCCCTGTACAAAACATCCCGGACCTGTCAAGTTTCATGACAAGACTTGGCCCGCTCAAACACCTGTTTGAAACCCTCCACCACCATCCAAGCACGATCGGCTTTAAGACTATCACGCTCCTGCCGCAATTCCTCACACTCTTTGCGAAGACCTTCAATCAACGGATCCTTCTGAGCCCGGATTTCAACCACCTCACACCTCAAAAGCTCACGCTCCTCCTGCTCTCATTTAAAATTAGCTTCCAACTGCCAGTAAAGCCATTAACGATCAGACTAGTTGCAAAAAAAGGAACACTTACCTCTTGAAATTTCTCATGGCTCGCCTGGGCTTCAGCATACTGAGATTCTAAAATGGCAACCCGCTCCTGGGAAGCAAAGAGATCTGCCGTCCACTGGATGTCCCGATCCTGGGACTTCTTCAGATTAGCTGCCAACCAGACATCTCCAAAGCTTTCTCCTCAGCCAGTACAATCTGCTGCCTCAGACCCTGGATCATTTGTCTGCCTTTTTCAATAGTCTGCTCCAATGTATGAATCTCCTCTTGGTTCTTTTGCAATGGCTGGTCTGCATCAATCACAGCTTGACGAGTGGCGACACCTAAAGCTAGGGTCCGGTACATATGCGTCCCGAATTCACTCACAAGATTATTCACACTCATGGCCCGGATATGTGCGAAATCCACCGGGGGAATAACCTCAGTAAGAAAGTCATGAGCTTGTTGGGGAGTAAGCACAGATGAGCCAGCATCCAAGTCCCATTTGGGGACAAACAATTTGATACTAGTTGGTCTCTCAGTTACATGGGAAGGAAGGTCTTGGGGAAGCAATATGGGATCCTCGGGATGCTTACCCTTGGGATCAGCCTGGGCGGAACAAGAACCAGTACCTTGATGTCCTTCGGTGGAAGTGACCATCGGGAATGCAAACTCAGAATCCAGATCAACAACCTAAGCGGGAGAAGTCACAGGACGAGATTAAGACGACTGGCCCAGGTAGGGACACTTGGAACTCCTCAAACGATTCTTCATAGAGGCATCAAAAACGTCCGACAGCGGGTTCTTACGTTTGGGGATGTCGTCCACGCTAAGAAACGAATCCGGGTTGGATCAATCTAAGGAAGCCGATTTGGTCTCTGAAATAGTCACCGACGTCACAGGAAGGCTGACAAACTCAGCAGTCTTCAGAGAACCTTTTTGCAAAGCCTCCGTCAAGCTCATCTCTGTACAGAAAAGAAAACAATGTCATAAACTTCAAAATAAACGACCAAGTTGTATAAACCATTGAACATAGCAGAACGAGGACCTCGATCGCCCTCGAACATAGCAGGACGGGTAGAAGGATCCGACCGTGACTCAATCCAGCCATATACAATAACGGTTCGGGATAGGTCATAGCCTCTGTGGGGTTATTAACGAGCAAGTTGTACAAATCATCTTGGTTCGTGGGAGGACGAGGAGCTATATCACGAATAAGGGAATCCGTACGACGACGGCTATGAAGACCCGAAGCAAAGTTAGGGGAAACAAAGAAAAACTATTCTTCCACTCTTTGGGATAGAATCCAGTGGGCATCTTCGAGTAACACGAGGGCTGTTTTTCCATCGGACGGCGCTCAAAAGTGAACCAATCACCGTCAACCTTAAGACGATAGAATCGACGGAATAAAGGTACTGTTGCGAAGCCTCCCATGGCTCGGCAAGCAACCTCGAAATGGGTAACCCGTAAGAAACCTAACGGGTGAACTTGTGAAAACCCTAATTTATGGAACTTCAGCAAGGCCATTTGAAAATCGGTAAGAGGATAATGGATGTTAGCATACTCTAGGTTCTTTGTATACAACGTGATGAGATTAGGATGGCTGGTGGCCGTCTCGTGAGGTTCAGGCAAGATCGGAGATAGCGACAAGGGAATACGGTATCGTGAGCACAATGTAAGCATTTTATCTTTAGTAAGGACGGATGTAATCGAAGACAGGCCCTCATGACTCATGAAAGAAGAGAAGAAGATGAAAAATAAAGGTTTAACAAGCACTAACCTGATCAGGAAATAGGAAGATGAAGGGTCAGCCAAAAAAGGGGAGAGTCGTCGGAAAATTTGATGAGAGAAAAGAAGGAAGGATGGGTGAAGAGTTTATGGCGATAAGATGTTTAACCCAGAGTATAATTACAGCGTGGGGAGGCGTGCAGTTCAATCTACGCCACACATTTTACCACCTTAACCATGGACTGAGGATGGGCCAGGAACATTTTGGATCTAAGGAAACGCAAAGGTGGGCCTCATCTGCGAGGTAGGCCAAACGTCATAGATCCAGAATAAGAAGACATAGGGAACAAGATGGAAGATGGGTTTGGACCAAATCTGTCACCTTTGTCATAAATAAAAAAAATAACAGACTGGGGGACTTGAAGATACTACATCAGATTCGGCCTAAACAAAGCCCAAGAAGTGAAGCCCAGCCCAATGGTATCCAGTGCACTCCAGACAAGAGCCTAGGTCAACGACCGACCTGTCCCTATTAGTCTGGACGTTGCACAGAACTGAGGCTTACGTACTCCTGGAGTGAAGGAAGTGTCCAGCGGACAATAGCCAGCTCTCTGCCAAAGTCAGGAGGAAGAGGAGAAACCAACGGACAATAGATGAGACCCTATGAGTAACAGTCCGGGGAAAGATTCCTCCGAGACCCTATATATGTGTACATCCTTTTTGTAATATGTAGGCAGAATATCAATAATAAACTACGCTTCATTCTCATGGTCATCTCACACTAAAACCAAGAACACCTCACACACAAAGACACTTGATTCTGTAGTGATTTCACTTGGTGTTTCTACAATCGTATCGGTGGGAAACTGGGTTGATCACTAATAAAAATCTCACAAGGTATATAATATATCAAAGGATTTCAAGAAGCAAATCAGCTTATTTATTTCAATGTGATTTTATGGATATGTACTAAAACTCTAGCCTTTAATACAGGTAGAGAGAACAATAAATATGTAAAATAATAACGAGATACTATCTAAAATTAGTACAATGTTCAAAATGCATTGATCGTATCGACGGCAACCGAGTGATCACTAATAAAAACCTCACAAGGTATATAAAGGGTTGTTTGGTTTATGGATTTCAAAGAAAATGCATTAGCGTTAGAAAATTTTCAATTCCAAATTATTTTGGTTGTTAAACAAGGGAATTAGAATTGGAAAAGATTTAACCATTTGATGGAATTCAACTTTCCTTCCGATAACCCAAAGATTTTCAAACATTCTTGTGGAATGTTTAAACATTACCAAAAAGCCCTCAGCTTAGATAATCCAAATTTAAACCAAATCCAACAATCGGAATCATATTTTTTTCTTCACAAGAAAACATCGTAACACACTCTCCAATAGAATAATAAGACATTACCAAAATGCCCTTCTATAATAAACTTTTGCCCCATGAACCCAGTATAAATAATCTTCGAATCAAAATTTCATTTGCAGCAATAAATTCTAAACATCAGTAGCCACATGGAAATTGATTTTTTTTCCTTTTGTCGGATGACGAACGACTAAAAGCCCAAAAAAACTGGAGGATGATTTAAAGGCTATTTTTGTCATATGCTATATTTAACATTCCAATTCCGTTTATATGCATACGACCAAACACATTAGAGTTTATAAACGGAATTAATTCCATTTCCTTCAAATTTCAATTCCTCCAAAGCTTTCCAATCCCATCAATAACTTTTTGTGAGCCAAACGTCCCCTAAGTTGCATCCTCCTGCATTCTTGTTGCGACCATGGGCATAATATAACATTTTGATGACGCACTTCCCACTATGGATCGGCATGAGCCGTCTTTGTATTAATGACGGTATGTGTCGAAGTTGGGCTTGGGTGGAACTTGGACTGTGTCAATTGGTTAGCATGAGTTTATAAGTTCAGTAAGACTGAGCGAGGCAAGTTGATTAAGGATGCAAATCACACGTTTTGAAGTAGCAAACCATTTCCAATACCCTTAAAACATCATTCTGGAAGCAATTTAGCTAGATGGCATCAACGGGTCTATAACAAACGTCATGCAATGTAGTTAAGCTGGAACACTTTAATGATGGGGTTTAAGCATTCCCAAAAAAAAAATAAAGGTTGCAATTTTGATGGCAATGCTAAATGTGTTTGATGTTCTCACCAAACCATACCCTAAGGAAACTAAAACAAATGAAAAGAGTGATTACAATGTTTACCAACACATTGAAACTGCAAGAGAACTACGGAATAGAATTAATGTTTTCGAAGAAAGATACTTTAGTAAAGGCCTAACAGGTAAGAAATTTGTACAATTAACTCGATCCATATAAAATGATTTGTTCACATCCAATCAGGAACTATATGTAATAAAGAAAGTCTTTTTGTTTAAAAGCCAAAGTAAGGAGTCAGCTTAAAAGACTGCATAGCAACAGCAACAGCCACAACCACAACACCAGCAATGCCTACAACAACTGATACAATCGGGATTGATCGTCGCCTAGTCAGGATGTTACAACCATGGGTGTAACACCTTGTCCCAAGTTGCTTGGACAGTTAAATTGCTTTTCAACCACATTTAACTTGCATTGCTTTTCTGCACACACAAATCGACTGCTTGTTTAAATGTATTAAGCTCGGTACCTCGATCTATTAGGATTAATTCTTGACTCAAACAAGTCGGCTTGGGTTGAGCCGAGTTCATCAACAAGTTGGTTGGTGATTAAGAGATTAAGCAATGTAAATTGATGTATCTTGTTCTCTAGTTAGGAGTTAGGACTTCACAGTCATAACATCATCATCCAACTTAAATATTTACCTTACACTTCACCAGTACCACGCACGAGATAAAAGAACTGATATTGTCTTGTGCTTTCAGCAGTAGTCCATGATTTTAGTCTCTGTATGTGCTATCCATGGCAAAGCAGTTCACTACTACTTCACTGATATTGCGTTGTGATTTTCCATCAATATATGTAATATTTTCTGACATGCTTGCTGTCGAATGCAACAAATTTACTCTCTAATTTCTTCCTTGTTACAGAATAAATGATGTCACAAAATTATAAAGAAAAAACCAGCACCTCTGTACTTAAAATTTTAATACATAAACTGTATGTCTCCAGTTGAGATGAAGCCTTCAATATCTTGCTTCATTGCAAGATCTTGGTTAGTCAAGACTAATTTTGTCTCACATCCCTCTTAAATTTTCACAAACAGTCAAATCATGTGCCCCAACAATCTTGGTCAATATTCGATGACCAAACGGGTCAAAACAGGCACGGGTCAATACTGGAAGTTTATGATGGAAGTTTTAACTATATTTCGTTATTTTCAACCCAGTAAGAAAAACACATATGGCCAGACCGAAGTCCCAAACTAATGGTTGGTTTAATACTATCTGTTCCAAATTACACACTGGTATTAATTTTTAACTATTTAATATAACTGAAATTAAGTGAACATTTTAGATGCCATCAGAAAATGGTACATTGGTAGATAGGGTGTTCATAAGCCACTAAAACTGAATGAACCGCCTATACTGAAGAAAGTAATATATGCTATCCGGCTTACGGTTCAACTTTAGTGATTCGATGGTTTGCATTTCGGTTAAATATTTTGAACTAAGAACTGCCTGGGTAAACCAAACCGACCGTTATATAATATTATGAGATATATTATAATCATGATTAGTCTTTATTATATTTTTAGAACTAACACATAAATATGCTTCTTAAACTAAATAATTTTTGTCCAAAAACGGAAAAGACCAATACATAAAACAGTGAAACCAGCCGGTTCGGTTTGTGTTTTCACAAAAGCGTAATACCAGTTCGACCCAAAATTTTCATCAAAACCAGCCGAACTAGACCATGAACACCCTTAATGGTAGATGCAGCTGGCACCGCAGCCAAAACATTAAAGATAACTGTATGCCAAGAATCACAAAATACATGTAGCAAGCAAGCCACTTGAATAAGGACACAAAACAACATGTTTATAACTATTACAAAATAATAAAAGTATACCAAGATCCTTCCTCCACATATATATCTCATAATAAACATGTATACAAAAACTACAACAAAACTTAAACCACAAGTAAAAAGGTCCTGCAAAACCTTGATTCATTCAATCAAATGTTCCTAATTAGTAGTGTACTCTCTCATATTAGCCTCTTAAGTTTTAGTTACATGTATTCATAAACAATATACATACCTGAAGACCATCGACTCGGATCCACAAGCTAATAATCTCTCAACTTCCCAAAAAATTCACGCATCAACAACCTCGAATTACCCGCTACACGTCTACTTTCTTTAACAATATGGTCACATAACTGATGCTTTGGCTCGGGGCAAAACATTTTTAACTCGGTTACCGGATCTCTAACCTCATATTTACAATAAATCTGGCGTGCAGGCTGCACATGATCCCACCAAAACTCAGATAACGCGCGCTCTAACACCTTCCAATACTCCAAATCCCTATCTATCCTAATTATACTACTACCTTTGGGAGTCCAAACATAAAAATCCATCCAATCCCGGTTCAGTATCTCCATCAAGCCTTGAGCTTGTGGAACATAATTATACGGTACACCAGTCCACGGGAAACCCTTTCTCATATCGCCTTTATAAAACGGGCATTTGATTTCTAATATCCCTCTGCAAGGTAAAGCGTAAAGCTTTCTGTTAATTATTCCATCAGGGGACGCACCGAGCCAGCTGTGTTCTTGGTTTGAGCTCACATTAACTTGGAATTCAGATAATGTGACGGGGTTTCCGGTTATTAGTTTGTATCTCTCGAGTGCTTGGTGTTCTTTGATGTTGTTCCAGCACGTGGCGAGGTTCCCTGCGAACGGTTCGACTGCGCCTATCTTTTCTAGCCAGAGGAGGACCCTGCGGTTGGGCCAAAAGCCGACGGCTTGTGCGAATGTGCTGGCGGTGAGCTTGTGTGTTCTTTGGTCATGCCAGTTTTTGAACGGGTGTTTGAAACTGATTGATTCGAGAACAGGATGCTGGGTTGTGGTGCATAGAAATCTTGTGCAACAACAATAACCGAGGCGGTATGGTATTGATAGCATGATTGAACCATTTATTTATGTGGTTTGGATGAACCCTGAAACCACAAAATCTAATGAAGAATATATGTAACTTTGCATTGAGTGATGTTAAGGGCTAAACTAAAAGGGGTTTGGTTTTCTTATTTTAGGTGAAGCATTTTGTCGAACACCTGGTATGCATGGTTCCGGTTGAGACAAAACTTTAATGGAAGTAATTGGAAGGGTGGGATTGCGAGATATTGTTATTGTTAAAATATGCTAATGTATAAACTATAAAGAAATCGGGGATTTGGGGTGGTGATAGGCGAGATGCAATTGTGATGCCCGACAAATGAGATACTACGGGAAAATTGGCAGGTTTCTTCACTCCGTTTGCCAAATGCAAAATAACGCGTCGACTGTTAAAGAGCATTCACATCCCATTCCATATATTTTCCCTATAATTTAGCTAAAAAACACTATTCTACAAATTTATCTATCATTTTTCAAAATTCTTCCACATTCTATTCCCTATTCATATCCATAAATTAATTCTTTATTATTTTTTTCTCTTTTGTCTTATTATATAGTAAATGATGATTGGAAGATATGTGATATATTATATGGTATGGATAAAAAAGAGTCCCTATATTTAGGGATTTACTTTAGTTGTCATATAACGCATCCACATAATAGGGAATGGTATAGAGGTGATTTTGATGGTTTTCTTAAAATTTACCCTAAATTATATAGGTTTGACAACTTTAATGAATGGGTTGAGAATGCTCTAAAGAGACTATTAAACCGCCTCTAAATCAAAAAATTTAACTTGTAAAAACAGGATCTGCAGCCGTAAAACTTATGAACGAAGTGACACTAAATCAGCCAATTACGTTCGTTATGATATCAGTATTAAACACAGAAAATAAAATAGCAAACGTTCAGAATAACAGTGACTCGCATACCTTGATATAAATGTTAGCATATTTAAAGAAAATGCTTATTCGGTCAGTAAAATTCCGACATTGCAGTAATGAGTCAGCGCGAGTTTGGTTGATATCGACTACGTTCATTAAGATACCGGAATTAAAACTAAAATATAAATTAATCAAATTAACATTTGAAATATTTTAAAATGGCTTTTACTTAGTTGGTAAAATCATAACTTTACGGAGGTGATTAGACGAGAAATCTATAAGGTTTTATGAAATTAAAATTAACATATTTAAAGTTGATTAATATAATATGCTTAAGACTTGTATTATGAGATGAAGATTTATATAATATGCTTAAGACTTTGTTTTCTTTTCAACCTTTAAAAATCAGGTCTTAAAGAGCTTCAATATTTTTTTATAAAACAACACTAGGTTATGTACCCGTGTATTACACGGGTTGAACAATATAAATTTCGTAAGTCTTAAACGTATAAACAACAAAATGATAAAAATAAAACCGCCTAGTATATTACAATAGTTCAAAGCAAAATTATGGTTTTACATGGTTTGAAAAATTAAAAACTAAAAATCATAAATTGTTTTAAGCTTCTTAGCGTCAAAGTTATCACCTTTTTGACTTTGACCTGTTTTTCCAACTACTCTTTTGTAATCGACCAATCCTCATTGTTTATCCTTTCTTCAAATCAATCTCTGATACATAATAGAAAACTAATAAAAAAATATATAAGAAACTTACATGTCTTTACTCCAGAAATATACAATAATAGAGAATACGAATAAGGGAAAGTCATTAGTACTTTGAGTGGGATTACATTTGTCTACAATAAACCAAATGACAATTTAACAATTTTTCATAACATCCATGTCTATTCTACTTCCTAACCACAATTTACATATACTTTAAAAAAAACTACTATCGACACATTAATCTTTCTAAAAGGGTCTTCAATGTTCCAGTTCCTACACTAATCTACTGGGTACTCAAAAGTAATACTTTTCATAGATCTATATTAATGAATTTACCAAAAAAATTCATAAAAATTATGAATTTGTGCAAGTAAATTCAGCTTTCCTATGGATAAATATTATGATCTTAGACATAAGTAACCTCAAAAACATCAAAAAGTAGTTATTTTTAACACCATAAAGTAGGCCTAACAAAATGTTCTACATGGATTATAAAAAACAACCTTAAAAGATTACATATTTAACAAAAGACATAGAAATACTCCACGAAAAGCTATTGAAACGAAGAATACATATTTAACAAAAGACATAGAAATACTCCACGAAAAGCTATTGAAACGAAGAATACATCATTACCAGTAAGATAGATGCATGGTAAGATAGATACATGAAAAGATGTATCTCATAATTTAGGATTCAAGCATATACTTTTTAAATGTAGGTAATATTTTAATACCAAAATTTTATTTATATACAATACAAAATCTTAAGTTGATTTTTAAGCAATTAGCTATACATAGAGCATAATGATATTTTAGGTATTAGAATGTTGTAAATGGTCATTATTGTAGGTTTAACAGCTTAATAATACCAACATTCAAAATAACAAAGTCAAGCGTGCATCTTGAAATATCTTGAAAATGTTGTAAATCGTCTTCTATTATTGTTATATATTCATTATAATTCCTAGTTTCGTTATTGTTACAAACTACCTTGTTAACCATGTAAACCCGGAAATTTAATAATGCCATCATTCAAAATAACGAAGTCAACGTGTTTTCTAAACAAAATATCTTGAAACATATAAACAAACCATTGAATGATGGTTTTGATTTTAATATCTTAATCCAATATAACCTTGATAAAATGATGAACCAAAACTCAATTTCTAACTGATTATCACCAGATTTCCTAAAAAAATCAAATAATAATAGTTATTGTAGTAGTCATATTAACAACAATAATAATAAATTTAGCTTTTATATGTAGAAGAAAAAACAACCCCACTTGCTCTTATCCACAAAATTTAAAAATAGGTTATCAATCAATCGGTATTAATTCAAAAATAATCAAATTACAATGTGGGTTCGATAACACAATAAAAATGTAGTAAAGTTTTGTATTGTTTTCAGTTAGGTTGTAATCAACATAGAAAGTGTGATTCAAAAATAACTAATTATTCAAGAGAATCTTATTTGCATGGTATATTGGACCAATGCAATGTATAACTTAGATATCCTTTGTGAATGAGACATGTTTCATAACCTCAATATAACAACTCGGTTTTATCAGTTTATATAGCCCGACCCGTTTCATTTTCGAGAAATTTTATATATAAAATTATCGTGTTTATCGAGAAGATTAATTATTGTTATATTATTGTTTAGTTACTTATAATTTATATAATTATAACTTTCACATTTTGATAAAATTAACCCAAACTAAAACTTTAACTCAAATTGCTTCCACCTTAAATCTCTGGGGACCATAATGTAAATACTATATATATTATTATATTAAAATTCCAACTCAGTAACCCATGTACCAAACCCGATCCATTTCTTAAACCCATGACCTGTTTACTTAGCTTGGACCTTAATCTTCGCTTCAAAATTGGAAATTGATTAATGTATGGTGATTTTCTTGCCTAAATAGTCATCGCCGACATTGTTAATTAAGAAAACGAAATCAAAACTTATACGTATTAATATTTTATCAAAACCGTCTATACCCGTTCATGTATATTCAAGGTAACGACCACCAAAATTCAATTAAACCTACATTCACCATTCTTAAGATATCGCCAATAAAACCCTTAATCTCAATTGAAGTAACATCAACTAGTATTCGTATTCAGGATCGTTTTAGGGCCGCCGCTTGCCGTTCTTAATTCGTTATCAAGAATCAGTGAATCGGGTAATTAAATATATGGATCAAGTTCGTCTTTGAATCCTCTCTAATAACCCCAATGTTAATTTATCGATCGATTAGCGATTTGATAAATTGGAAAGTTTAGGGTTCTAACTGATTTGGTATCTTAACTGTTTGTATATAAAGTTATGTTCTCATTCTTTACCAAACTGACCGCCCCCCCAGCTCAGCTGGTCTTGGGTGCGTGTCTTAACACTCTGAACCGGTTGAGGCCCAGGTTCGAGCCTCGGCCAATTCTTTTTTAGTTCTTTTATTTTTTTAAGTGTTTCAAAGGATCAAATGATTATTATATTAATATTAAATATTAAATAAACGTTATTCTATTAAAACCGACAATAAACCGATCTTTTTTCTGAACTTTGGTTAAAAGCAATATATATATATATATATATATATATATGTAATGGTTAATTAAAGAGTTTTAATATATAAAAATAGTTCTAATCTAAAATATATATTTAATAAGATATTGTTAATTAATATAGATATTTGAAACTTATTGTTAAAATCATGTATTAAAACTATAGTTCAAGTTTTTATAAAAGTTCATAAATTTATATAAATATTGTTATTATTTATTACTGTATTTACCTATAAAGAAGTTTTTACTAATAATAAGAATATACATAAAAACATAAGGTGTATTTTTAGTTTTAAATAAATTTATTTAAAACGAATCTTTATATATAAACTATAAAATCTTTATAAATATTTATTTAAGTATTTTTGGGTACTTATATAATTAAATCATATTATATATGATAAAACTTTGATAATAAAATTAATAATAAATCTATTTTAACTTTCGCAAGAACCCGTTAGATCATTAAATCCCGAATCTCTATCTATTTTTAGTTTCGTTGTTGTATTCTTATTTAATTCCCGTAATTATTTTTACTTAGGAAATTCGTTTGTTGGTATACCTCGTCGAGCGTGGTTTATCGTTTTCTTGTCTTATTCATTCCCGCTTTGCTCACTTGATCAGGTGAGTAATCACTCCCCTGTTTTACTTATTTTTAAACGTTTTGGGGACATGTGCTTATCTTTATATATTTAACTATTATCTAGTATTCAAAACCGCAACTGTTAATCCTTGTGTGTATATCAGTTTATGCTTAACTTGCTATTTGCTTGCTTACTTTATTTGAACGTTGTTTGCTTACTCTGGCAACCGATGTCCATTCTTAAGGCGACGGTTTAGTCCTTGCTTTGGTAACCAATGTCCATTTATATGGATTAGTTGAGCCCTTTCTTTATGGTTTGCTTTCTTTCTGGATTGTTTGATTGATTGTTTATGTGATATGGCTTAACTATTTATTCTCACATGAACAGTTTGCATCTTTCTTTATATACTATATATTATTATTGTTGTGTCTTAAACTGGTGTTTTACTCACTCAACATGTGTTGTTGACAAATATTCTATTTTATACGCGTATGCAGGTTATCGTAGAACTTAATGCAGCTTGGTGAAGACTTAGTGAAGAATTTAGTTAGAAGAATATTTTAATCAAGAAATATAAAATTTGTATTGTTGTATGAATTATGTACTTGTTTGTATTTGATGTATTTGATAATTGAATTAAATTAATAGATATTGTCATTTAAATATTTCATGTTAGTACCTTGAGAGCTGTGACAATCAGCTCACGCCCTGACATTTCCGCCTTAAGTTGGGGTGTGAGAGATTGGTATCAGAGTCGAAGGTTTAAGATAGGTTGTTAGTGGTGCCCTAGTAACATGCTTAGGAGCCCCGTACGTGCTTATTTTTTTACCTGATGTGTTCTATTTGATTGTTACAGCTTACGTAATTGCTTGTTAGATTAAGTACTTATTTAACTGTTTAAATAATGATTATTCTTATTATTATATTGTTATGCACACACACACACAACTCCGAGGCTATGCCTCAACCTTCAAAGAAAATTTTTCATAAATGTTTTAAATTAAATTATATTGCCTTTTATTTTTGGGAAATTCCTTAAGAATTCCCTATTTTTTTTTACTCCTTCATCTTAAGGCTAGGTAGCATGACAAGTTCCTCTCGACCAAAGAGTAACACAACTGTCATACGACCGACATCTTAGGTTGTTTTTAAATCGAATCCACGGTGATTCGTGGCTTAAATTCGGTAACCTTCCGATTATGGTTTCTACATTATTTTTCATGGTTAGTCGGGAATCCCGACTATTTTCTCACTTTGTTTTATGTTTTTGTTAGGGTCATCCTATGTGGTGATTCACGAGATACTCCAATTACCCAAATTTTATTTCGTTAGTTCGTTATTTAGTTTGGTCGTTTAAAACGCCATGTAACGCTCATCGGGCCGACAAACTTCATTGCATTGTTAATTCGTTATTTAGTTGGGACAATCAAATTGCCATGTAACACTCATGGGCTGTCCAACTCAGTTATTTTATTCGTTAGTTCGTTGGGCCATTCAAATTGCCATAGAAAGCTAATGGGAGGCTAACATCCACAATTTATATTTCGTTAGTTTATTGTAAACTTAATTAAATAAAAATCTAAATTTTTAAATTGACTTTTCTCCTCGTGTAATCATCACACTTTAATCATATTGACTACACCATCTAAAAACTATTTACGCTATATACCCCTTACCTTATAAACTTTATCTTTATTCCTCATGATACGACACAAATTCCCCATTTCTTAAAAACAAAGTTACTATAAAACAATTAAACTTGTATTATTTAAATGATTTCCGCAACTAATCCTTCATATTATAAATTGTTATTTTTGATCCTCATAGAATGTCTTCTCTAAGAAATTCACCGTCGTCCTCGACATCAATAATCTAGTTCTCATAACCATCGCGTGTACAACCAAGGAGTTAACTGCTGCAACCTCTAAAATATAAACTCAAATTCAATACATTAATGCAACCAATTCAAACTTGTTCATTATCTTCCTTGATAAAAATTTTAATTAATTTACCCCTACTCATCCTCGCAGCAACAACAACAAATGCAAGTCTAATCATAAAAACTATGATGTTAATCAAATCAATCATAAACCTCGACAAAATCAAAGTATCCCGAGCAAGAAACTCTTCATCGGTATTTCACTCGTTATGCCCCACTAGTAACTTTCATCATTCGACTCTATCCTCATGTCGTTTTTTTTTCACCCAATGTGATCGCTTCGATCGTCCTTGCATATACCACACCCGCAAGCTCAAGTTTACCAAACCTACTCTAACCAAACCACCCTCTTGCAAACCATTCACGCTCAAGTTATTCAAGCAATGCGGAATCAATCCACCTCAACCGCTCAAGCTCTCATGGATCAAATTACTCAATATGCTCAAGTTTCAGGGTTCCAAGACATGTGCAACTGAAGATTTAAGCTACTAAGAAGACTTTGTCGCTTGTCGTATTCTATCTTAGTTGAATTATATTTTTGCTTCGTATCGACTATCTAATAAATTTTGAATTAATGTTTTTATAAATTTTTTAAATACTAATTAAGATTTCCTATTATTATGCCTCTCGAGTAGAGTTTAAAATTATCATATGGTGGTTTTATAAAATTCCCCATTCTTAATCACCAAACTATTAACTTTTGTTTATTTAAAAACATCTCACTTAAAATCTTTTCCCTAAAGGATTTCTATTATTAAAATTATATTTTCACATGTTTTTGTAAACCCACACGATAAGACAAGTTATGTGGACCATCCGACGATCTAAATAATTACGGTCCGGAACATATGGTCCGGAACATAATTATTGAAAGCCTCGCATGGAAATCATGATGCGTAAGATTGTGTGTTATAATAAAGAACCGAAAGTGGTTGAGATAACGGTACAAATGTAAAGATGATAAGGACATGGTGGATACACCGCAGGTACATCCTATATATAAGTGCCCTTATCGGATTTGCATTTAGAGCGTTGTTTTGACTACTCAAAGTTCTGTACTATGATAAATTTTTAAATTTTATTTAAAGTTTTTCTTTTCCTCAAATACTTAATGGATTTGTTATGGTATCCTTTAATTTCGGGATGAAATTCCTTAAAGTAGGGAAGACTATAACAACTCGGTTTTACCAGTTTATATAGCCCGACCCGTTTCATTTTCAGGAAATTTTATATATAAAATTATCGTGTTTATCGAGAAGATTAATTATTGTTATATTATTGTTTAGTTACTTATAATTTATATAATTATAACTTTCACATTTTGACAAAATTAACCCAAACTAAAACTTTAACTCAAATTGCTTCCACCTTAAATCTCCGGGGACCATAATGTAAATACTATATATATATATTATTAAAATTCCAATTCAGTAACCCATGTACCAAACCCGATCCATTTCTTAAACCCATGACCCGTTTACTTAGCTTGGACCTTAATCTTCGCTTCAAAATTGGAAATTGATTAATGTATGGTGATTTTCTTGCCTAAATAGTCATCGCCGACATTGTTAATTAAGAAAACGAAATCAAAACTTATACGTATTAATATTTTATCAAAACCGTCTTTACCCGTTCATGTATATTCAAGGTAACAACCACCAAAATTCAATTAAACCTACATTCACCATTCTTAAGATATCGCCAATAAAACCCTTAATCTCAATTGAAGTAACATCAACTGGTTATCGTACTCAGGATCGTTTTAGGGCCGCCGCTTGTCGTTCTTAATTCGTTATCAAGAATTAGTGAATCGGGTAATTAAATATATGGATCAAGTTTGTCTTTGAATCCTCTCTAATAACCCCAATGTTAATTTATCGATCGATTAGCGATTTGATAAATTGGAAAGTTTAGGGTTCTAACTGATTTGTTATCTTAATTGTTTGTATATAAAGTTATGTTCTCATTCTTTACCAAACTGACCCCCCCCCCAGCTCAGCTGGTCGTGGGTGCGTGTCTTAACACTCTGAACCGGTTGAGGCCCAGGTTCGAGCCTCGGCCAATTCTTTTTTAGTTCTTTTATTTTTTTAAGTGTTTCAAAGGATCAAATGATTATTATATTAATATTAAATATTAAATAAACGTTATTCTATTAAAACCGACATATAAACCGATCCTTTTTCCAAACTTTGGTTAAACGCAATATATATATATATATATATATATATATATATGTAATGGTTTATTAAAGAGTTTTAATATATAAAAATAGTTTTAATCTAAAATATATATTTAATAAGATATTGTTAATTTATATAGATATTTGAAACTTATTGTTAAAATCATGTATTAAAACTATAGTTCAAGTTTTTATAAAAGTTCATAAATTTATATAAATATTGTTATTATTTATTACTGTATTTACCTATAAAGAAGTCCTTACTAATAATAAGAATATACATAAAAACATAAGGTGTATTTTTAGTTTTAAATAAATTTATTTAAAATGAATCTCTATATGTAAACTATAAAATCTTTATAAATATTTATTTAAGTATTTTTGGGTACTTATATAATTAAATCATATTATATATGATAAAACTTTATAAAATTAATAATAAATCTATTTTAACTTTCGCAAGAACCCGTTAGATCATTAAATCCCGAATCTCTATTTATTTTTAGTTTCGTTGTTGAATTCTTATTTAATTCCCGTAATTATTATTACTTAGTAAATTCGTTTGTTGGTATACCTCGTCGAGCGTGGTTATCGCTTTCTTGTCGTATTCATTCCCGATTTGCTTACTTGATCAGGTGAGTAATCACTCCCATATTTTACTTATTTTTAACCGTTTTGGGGACATGTGCGTATCTTTATATATTTAACTATTATCTAGTATCCAAAACCGCAACTGTTAATCCTTGTGTGTATATCAGTTTATGCTTAACTTGCTATTTGCTTACTTGCTTTATTTGAACGTTGTTTGCTTACTTCGGCAACCGATGTCCATTTTTATGGCAACGGTTTAGTTCTTCATTTGGTAACCAATGTCCATTTATATGGATTGGTTGAGCCATTTCCTTATGGTTTGCTTTCTTTCTAGATTGTTTGATTGATTGTTTATGTGATATGGCTTAACTGTTTATTCTCACAGGAACAGTTTGCATCTTTCTTTATATACTATATATTATTATTGTTGTGTCTTAAACTGGTGTTTTACTCACTCAACATGTGTTGTTGACCAAATATTCTGTTTTATACGCATATGCAGGTTATCGTAGAATTTAATGCAGGTTGGTGAAGACTTAGTGAAGAATTTAGTTAGAAGAATATTTTAATCAAGAAATATAAAATTTGTATTGTTGTATGAATTATGTACTTGTTTGTATGTAATTTATTTGATAATTGAATTCAATTAATAGATATTGTCATTTAAATATTTCATGTTAGTACCTTGAGAGCTGTGACAATCAGCTCACGCCCCGACATTTCCGTCTTAGGTTGGGTGTGACACTCAACCTATGTAAATCCTTACAACTTGAAATGAAAGGCATCCATTGACTCACCAGCTGCATTTATAAGAAATAAATGTAGTAGAAAATCAGTTACTACATGAAAGACCTTCAAGACATTAAATGTCAAACGCCATAGTAAAAAGCATTTATTGTCCTTCAAACGCCATAAAATTATAAATCTGAACCATGAGAATAGAATCATTCTTGAGGGCATCCAAGTCATTCAACATGATTATGTTTGTGACTCCACTATGATGTTAAAAAATAGAAACAACACAATCATAATGTTAAATTGATATTCATATGGTATGAACAATAACTATAATACTAATAATAACAATAACAAAAACAAAGGTTACATGCTTAAGAGGTTGAAACGATGAGGATGTGTGAATTCGTTAGTGAAAATGAAAGTATATATAGAGAGGTCAAAAAATGATTTTCATTTTGGTTTTCTTTGTAATAATGGAAGGTTGTTACATTTTGATATAACTGAAATTTAATTTAAGAAACACATTATATTTAAAAAAACTGATTTCAATATACTTAAATTCTCATATTAAATTAGAGATGCTACCATTAAAATTAAACGAAAATAATGGGATGAAGGTCAAATGTGAGTATTATTAGATGTGGGTAATAAATTAAAATCGGGTAAACGGGTTATAAAATGTTTAAATGGGTCTGTGTAAAAGTATTTTAAATAGAATTATGAATTTTTTTATTAGGAAGAAACTATAAGAGTGCATGATATTTTTGGCAAAGGAGAAAATAGACAAATAGTAAAATGTCAAGTTTTCAAAAAACTTATTGCTTTAATAGTATAGGTAGATGGGAATTGTAATTATATTCTAATTCTTAAACTTAAATGGTTACATTAATTATTGGTAATTGAATTTCTTTTTGATTTATTTAATTGTTAAGAAAATTAGAGAAGTATAGGATATATTTGAAAACAAAAGGAATAGACCAATAGAGAAGGGCCATGTGGACTCCATCTCAATTGTTTTAATAGTATAGTAGGATGATGTGCACGTTTATACGTAAATGGTGAAACATATTTACCTAGTTATCTATCACATTTTACAATTTGATTATTTTGTTAAGTTGATCCTCAACTTCAGTTTTGTACAAGATAATTGTCTATTGATTCATCCTTAGTTTTAAGTAAGTATACGTATCAATAACTTCTACAATCATTAGTAAATATTGATTTTAGATGACACGTATCCATATGAATGAGATCAAGTGGTTCAGTTATTCTTTCGATCGACTAAAAGATGACCTTGTTAGTTTATATTAAACAAAAGTTTCACATCAGGAGTTCAAATCGGTTTGGAATATTATTTAATTTAAACAAATGACACATCGAACTAAAATTTACACCTCTAATTCGACAATGCCATGTGTTTTATTCAAATCATTATTATCAACTATTACATTGAGTTTAAACATTATATTAAGTGCGTAACCCTTACCAATAAACATTGCAATTTTCGTTAACATTGTAGGTTCCTGGACGGATCTTACACGAGATATCCCGATATACACAGGTGCGGAATCCCTGTGTAGATCGTTACGGACGTAGAATATTAGCTCACGAACACACGTACACACAATATGAACAACCACACGTTATATTGATAACTCAAACCGAGATGCTTACAGACTCACGTCAATAGACTCACACGTAACTGAACTCTATCAACCAAAAACCTAAAATGACCAACACTGAAACAGTAACCCGTAGGTTTACTTAAATACACGACAACTTCGCCACAGGCGAAGTTGTCAATAACTTCGCTCGTTGAACAAGTTCGCCTAGGCGAACTTGTCAACAACTTCGCTTGGTTAACAAGTTCGCCTAAGCGAACTTGTCAACAACTTCGCTGTTACACAAACAATTACATAAACAATATTACAGACTCGATTACAGACTTTATACATATGAACTACTGACATCTATGCACCAACAGACTCCCCCTTGGCAGTAGCTTCATATCTTGATCTTTCAGCTCTTGTCTTGTAATCCTGTATCTTCATGCGTGCACTCCTTCTCTAACACACACCGTGACTACTCGCTGATATTTCCTTGCTTCATCCTTCCAAGCAGGAATATAGAATATCTTCTTTTCGTTCAACGCTTGCAAATCAGCTTTCGATAAGTTAACAAGATGCATCGGGTCATACACCCTCAGCACTTCTTGTTCATCTTCGTCTTCCATCACGGCTTCAGCAGTCTGGCAATCAACGTACCACCATTTTAGATTCTTCAACACATCTTGAGGCATATTCTTCATTGGAACCTCCTTGATGCATCGGATCGGCTTGTACTTCATCACCATCCATGGCTTGCCATCCGCTCTCAATCCCCTCTCTTTATCCTCCACGAGCTTTCCCTTCTGTGGCTTTAATAGTTCAAACTTCTTTTCTTTTACGCCTTCTTTCCACACAATCTTCTCAATCATTCTTGCCATATTGTTGTTACTTCTGTTTATCAGGCCCAATCTGCCCAAATCTTTCACCTCGCATTCTGGCAACGTGTTGAGAGATCTCAACATTCTCCTGAAGTATTGAATGCCATCATAGCGTTTTACCACAAATAACTTGATCTGTTCATCATAAATCCAACAGATTATCCCCTTCTTCGCCTCAGCATAGCCTTTAATGTTATAGCTTTTCTTGAACATGGCTGGAACAGCAGGCTTCTTGGTCTTGATAAACCAATGAGCACAGCCTTCCTTCCACCTAGGCTACTCCTCCCACTCAGTAGTCTCATCCATCTCAGCCCTCACATCGGCTTTCTCAACTTCAGGGATCTCGTGCTCGACATTTTCTTCCACAATCTCTCCTTCCTCTATCACATCCTCAACAATAATTTATGCACCAATCTTTTCAATCTCACTGATTGGCAGAACATCTTCATCAAATAATACATCGTCGCTGAACATGTCATCATCAAGTTCCTTCAGCGCATCGATCACGTCATCATCACCACTAGCCGCTTCGGTAGACTCCCCCTCAGCTGTGGAAGCCCCAAGAGCTTGTGAGGTTCTTGGCAGCTCACCACCTGCACCTTCCGGTGCATTGGGATCATCGTCTCGGTCTTCTCTACGCTTGGTCCTCAACTCATCACCTCTACAGCTCATCTCCCCCTGAGATGCCAAGAACGCTTTCAAGGCATCTTTGATTTTCCCGTGCTCAGCCAGGAGGGATGCCTGCAGTTGATTTGCTTCCACTAGGCTTTGAATAGTCTTTGACTGCTCAGCCACAATCCGCTCTAGTGAAGCTATCCGTTCCGAGTCAGAACTGGGCGTGTCCGCAGGTGGTACCGTACCCGATACTCCTGCAGAAGTGGTGACCGTAGACTCAACAAATCGTGCTACTACCACCGGTGGAGTACGCGATTGAGGTGGTAGAGACACAATTTCTGGAGCCGACGTCTGGACGGCCGTGACCGATGGAGTGTCAGCCGACGATATAGCCACTACGGGAACAACCGTAGCGCTTGTACTCGATACCTGCACAGAGGTAGGAACAAGGGACATACCAGACAAGGCAGGTGGAGCAAAACGTGCAAACCTTGAAGTCTCTCCGGCTCCTACACCCATACCTGTCGTTTCCCTTCTTGAGCGCTTACGCACCAGCTGCACAGCCTCTTCTTCATCAGCTTCCTCATCTTCGTCATCAACAATTCTCTTCTGCTTACCCACCGTTCTCTCATGTCTCACCATCATCTGTCTGGCCTCTTCCATTACATCATCAAAATCAGCTTGTGGACCCGAGACTGGTATATTCTCATGTGGATCAAATCGGTCCATATCAAACAACCCTTGCCCGCCGAACATGGCGTCAAGATCAATCTCAGAAGCTGGCACAGCAGCAGATGCAGCAGTAGATACAGCAGGAGCAGCTGATACAGCCTGGGGTGCTGCCGCCTGTTGTTGTCTTGGATCCCTAAACTCGTCCCCTGCCGCAGGCACATACTCCGGGTTAATAAGATACCCAAAAAGCGGAGTATGCCTGGGACGCAGCTCAGGCTTGCTTCGTGCGCTGGAAGTGCGACACTGAGCAAAGATACGTTTCGTCACACATTCAACGTATCGAATAGGGCGTCTTTGAGGTAGCGACGGAGCCACATGATTTAAAATCATCTGTAGGAATCGTGGATACATTGTAAACCGCTCACGCGCCACAGCCCTCCTCTGACGATCGATCTCGTAAAAGATCATCTGACTAAAAGAATATCTTTTATTGTAAGTCAGGGCAGTCATAGCAGACTGCATCGTCGCACCCATTCCATCAGTGCCCGCCTTCCGTCCCGACATACAGACTATCATGACATGCATTAGGAAGCGCCACTGATCTAATAAGAATCCTTTCCTTCGCTGTGTATCCCCTAAGAGGCCTGAATACCCCATCCTTAGGAACGCGCCATCACGAAAAGGAGCAACAAACTCCGTGGGGTCATCTCTTGTTTCTTCTTCAAATTGCAACGCCACCCGTATGTGTTCAGAGGAAAACTGAACAACTTGACCATTAACGGTGGCTCGCATCACCGGGGGCTCAACCCGGCAATCATACTCTACCGTCTGCCAAAAGTCTTCAATATTCGGCAGTGAAATAGGCAGGGTAGTGGTGATAGCGTGAAATATTCTTGAGCGCAGTAGAAAGGTAATAATCTCCCGGTAGTCCTCCACGCCTTTTGCATCTGGATCTAGAGTGATGAACTGGTTATGTGCCGGAAAGAATAGCCTCTGATCGTCACCGTCATCACCACCAGCTCCTCCAACAGCAGCCATATCTGCACTAAACGAACTAAGTTAGATAACCGTTAAGCAACTCACAAGTTCGCTTTATACCATGAGCGAAGTTGTGATCAGACATGTATAGGCGAACTTAAAGGTGAGGCGAAGTTGGAAACAACTTCGCTTCATCTATAAGTTCGTCTAATTATTTTAAGTAAACTGGTCTAGGCGAAGTTGATGTTAACTTCGCCTTATCACAACATAGCCTCAGGCGAAGATAAGTTTTAGGCGAAATTAAGCTTCAGGCGAAGTTGCGGATAACTTCGCCTCAAGCGAAATTAAGCCCCAGGCGAAGTTGCGGAGAACTTCGCCTAAACCCTAACTTCGCCTTCATCTGAATCGGCGACTGTTCAGATTCAAACGGCCAAAAATCCGATGATTTCGCACGATTTGACGATCCAGGAGAGAAAAACACAACATAATAATGTTATTAAGACGAAAAGTTCGTCCATGAACACGTAACACAAGTTTGAAAAAACTCGGTTTTGAAGGTCCGACGACCCGAGGTCTCGAACCGGGTAAAAACGTCTATGAATGAACATGTTAGTGATGTATATCGACAACACGTACTCTCAAGTGATAATCGAAACTGGAAACGAAGATCGAAATCGGAATAGAAAACAAGTTCGCCGGAAAATTCTTAAGTTCGCCGGAAAATTCGGAGCTTAAGTTCGCTGATACTTTGAAAATAATGAAAATCACTGTTTAAAAAACCTTATATAGGTGTAAAGATAAAGAACACAAACACGTACACGAACAAATACACGAACAAATACAAGAACGGGATAAACAAATCTGCAGATTCTTATATTAATCAAAACACGTTACATACCGTAACCAAAACAGAAAACACGACTGACCCGAGGTGAGCTCTACCTCGGGTCGTCTCACACGACACTTCCTCTCTATTACTCTCTAGACAAATAAACTGTAACACACAATACACTAATTTCTGGATACAAAACCTAAACAAGACACACATATATATAGACAAAACATCTTCTCGGGCTTGGGCTTGGGCCAGTAGGCGAAGTTGTGATAACTTCGCCTAAGGCAGAAGTTGTTACAACTTCGCCGTTGGCGAAGTTGTTCTAACTTCGCCTAAGGCGAAGTTGTGCTAACTTCGCCTGTGGCGTTCCGCTGGTCTGAATTGCATAGCGACGGTCACAAAATGCACCAACAGTCTCCCCTTTGACCGTTGCTCTCAATTCTAACAAACACAAAAGATCATCTGTTACAAAACATGCACCAACAGACTCCCTCTTAAGTGATGATCTTCTGTTTGCCCTTCAACCAGCCGTGTCTGAAACTGTCATGTAGCTTCACAAATCTACCAATCACCCAGCGTCTTCCATATCAGATCTCCCCTTCAGTGTAAGCTTCTCCGACTATAACGATTGAGGTCTTTGAAATGCATGCATCCTCGTGCCAATAGATCATCTCAACCAATCACGTGAGTCCATCTGACTTCACCAACACATGAAGTTGGGCTTCCTCCACAACTTCACCAACTCGTCGGCATACGATAAGGTTTAATCTTCAACTACTCAACATCAAGTGATCAATTTCATCACAAAACCACCTTGACAGAATCTAACACATGACCATTAATTAATCCGAAGCATCTTCAATCACCAGGGATAACGATCAAGAACATAAACACTTTAGTTCCCGATTAAATCCAACTTGTTCCAGAATTTTCACTCTAATAAATAAGCATCACGTTTCAGGATCCAATTCTCGAACGCCTTGAAAGTAACATTAATAATATGCTCTGACCGCAATCCAGTAATGACAAAAACCTTTAGTTTAATTTGACTTTCTTCAATTGGTCACCTCGAACAACAACAATTTCATTGCCCACAAACACCCAAATATGTGTCAATATTCAGTTTCAATCAATATCCCATTCACAAACTCAACTCCAAATCCAGAGTTGACACGTATTTGTTCACACGTAAGACCAAGAGATAACAAGATCACTCGTTGACGGAACAACATCTCTGGTCTCACAATAATCGTGTACACCTGGCCATACAGACGAAAACTCCAAACAATTTTTTTTTTTTTTTTAACTTCACCTGGCTGCTAACTTCACCTGGCCATAACTTCGCCTGGCTGCTAACTTCACCTGGCTGCTAACTTCACCTGGCCATAACTTCGCCTGGTTGCTAACTTCGCCTGTTCATAACTTCGCCTGTTCATAACTTCGCCTGGCTATAACTTCGCCGAGAAGTCAACTTCGCCTAAAGTCAACTTCGCCTGTTCATAACTTCGCCAGACCTTATATCTTCGCTGAAACCCTACGAACAGTGACGGCAACTTCGCCTGATGAACAATAACTTCGCCTACGGCGCTGTTCGGCCAGAAACGCACAGAAACGTGCTAGAAACACCAAAACGCAGATCTCGAACCATAGCATAAGAGCCTAAGGCTCTGATACCACTTGTAGGTCCCCCCGGGGCGTCGCCGATCGATACGAGATCCGCACGAGGTCTAGGAGTGCGGAATCCTCCTAGACTCGTTTATTGGTGTAAAGATAAAGAACACAAACACGTACACGAACAAATACACGAATAAATACAAAAACGGGATAAACAAATCTGCAGATTCTTATATTAATCAAAACACGTTACATACCGTAACCAAAACAGAAAACACGACTGACCCGAGGTGAGCTCTACCTCGGGTCGTCTCACACGACACTTCCTCTCTATTACTCTCTAGACAAATAAACTGTAACACACAATACACTAATTTCTGGATACAAAACCTAAACAAGACACACATATATATAGACAAAACATCTTCTCGGGCTTGGGCTTGGGCCAGTAGGCGAAGTTGTTCATAACTTCGCCTATGGCGAAGTTGTGATAACTTCGCCTAAGGCAGAAGTTGGCGAAGTTGTTCTAACTTCGCCTAAGGCGAAGTTGTGCTAACTTCGCCTGTGGCGTTCCGCTGGTCTGAATTGCATAGCGACGGTCACAAAATGCACCAACAAACATTATAACCTCACTTAATTCAATAACCAAAAGAAAGCCAAACTTGTTAAACAATCATTTATATAAGGGGTGGCTTAAGGTGAGATCTTGTGAATAATGAAAAAGCATGTTCCTAACAAAGGGGATCACAACTATCTATCTCCCTATATAATAAAAGAACACTTTAGGACACTTGTCATCCTATTACAAACTATGCTGGCGTGTCAATCACTAAGGTCATTTGGCTTATGGGTCATGCTTAGAGGAGGTCCAATAGATAGCTTCCTTTGAAAGCTCTGTTCAAAAAATCTAGCGGCCTATTCAAATGTCAAATGTTTCCACTATCCAAGAAAACCATACTATATCTTTTCAAACAAAAAAAAAACAAATATATCTAATTTATCATATATATATATATATATTTCATCGCCGCTTCTCTCTAATTGTGGTTCAGTTTCTTTGATACTTTCTTTGAATGCTTTGTTGTTTGGTGCCTTCGGTTAAGTCAACAACCACACAACGGTCGTGGTGGTGGTGGAACCTTTAAAGATCGACGGTGACGGCGTCAGTAATCCGACGACAATCGTTCTGGTTTGGCTCATCACCACATTTACAAAGATTTATGTGGAAGCTTCCGTCAATCTTCCTCTGGAAGCTCATCCACGACAAAACACACAAAAAAAGAGAAAGAGCTAATTCAAATTCAACCAGCAGCAAAGTCGCTGCCGGTGACTACCACCTCTGGAGGAAAAGTTGGTAAGAACTGCGTTTGTTGGTAATTTGCCATTTAAAAAAGGTTAAGAAGGCGTTATGGATGTATTTGATCGGTTATGGGAAATCGGATTTAGCCAGTTGTTCGATGTAAGGTTTCGCTATCTAATCTGTTTGTATCTTAAATCATTTTAAATAATTACACTCAAATATGTATTTTTAATTTGTTTGATTTTTTTTAATGCAAAATAAGCCTCCAAGAAAAGGTGATGCTATCAAGAAACAAAATAGTCATACTATTGCCAATTGGCAGGTTATATAGTTAAATTGGCAGATTATATATATAATTAAAAATATCATATTCTGATTTTTGGTTTGTGTTTAAATTTTAATAATGCAGATTGAATGCATGGTTAACACGTATGAATGTATGTCTCAATATTATTGTCAAGCTAGATCAATTTTTGAACTTGCAGAGGATAGACATTGGAGAGTTCGTTTGGCAATCTTCAAGTACTATCTTTATTGGCTAGCCAGTCAGGTGTAGGATTTTTGATGATAATTAACTAGCTGCTCTTTGCATGCAATGGTTACAAGATAAGGGTATTCGTCTAACCAATGGTTTAAAAATCTAAAATTACATACATTCTTTGTATATGGTATTGTTAGCATTTTCATAATTTAACAATTTTAAACTTAACCATATGTTGCAGATATACATTTATATTATAATATGTCAGGGGACAGCTATGTCTTCTTTGATGCATATGCCGGCGATTATATTAAACCGAATGCAGTATATCCTGTTACACCCCACCTTGGAGCCTAGGCGTGTGACCAATAGTTGGTACCTTTTTTGTAAATATATAAGAGTTTAGCGGAAGTCTTTAATTTATAATAAAAATATTAATATACTTTTTGTTGTAAACCTTTATATATAATAATATATTAATTTAATTGAAAAGCTTCTCGGATAATAAATACTCGAGTGTTTAATTTATAAACCTTGTTTGATTTTACAAATCATATTGTTTACAATATTTTAATAATTAAAAACGGAGCCATCTCTACCTTGCGAGCGTATATCTTCTTGAATGTCTCTAATTCCTTGTTACTTGTACTAATATGTTTCCCTAAAATATATTTTTTTTGGGGGGGGGGAGTATACGTCAGCGATAAGCTGGTGAATCGTTGACTCTAAAAATATTTTATAAATCTTTCTTTGACTACAAGATAGTTTTCTTGAACAATCTCAGCAGAAACGTATCTTATTTATGGGATTGTGCCACTACTATACACACACAATTACGGTTCTTCGGGAACTGACGCCCATCGGAGAACTTTTATTATGATCTCTAGTCTACGACCACATAGCATTGATTGATAGACTAGATTAATTATGTTTGGATCCATACACATGTGTACTCGGTCTGAGTTGCTTTTATTTTCTATCTTGCATTTTAATAGGGATCATGTAATCCCATAAATCTTTATTTGACTGACTTTGTTTAAAACAAACAACCTGTTTATCTTGACTGAAAAAGGTTTAACGTATTCACCTGTGATTGTCTTTTCTGTATGATGTGGTGATCTCGTTTGAAAACCTTTATGAATGAATAAATGATTAACCTTGCTTAGCTTAGTAATTACTTAGACTTTCGGCAGCACTTCCGGACTTGCACGACTATCAGGGTATTCTTGATCTACTTTTCTTGGCACGCAAAGCGAGGCAACATTCGGCCGTCGCAGGGTCGTGCACGCATTTCGAGGCATAATGTCGGGTTACTTTTGGGTGGCACGCATTTCGAGGAAACGTTGGGTATATGGCACGGATTACGAGGATCGACACGCTAAACGATGTTCGACACGCAAAACGATGTAGAGAGAAAGTAATTCTAGAGAGAGAAAGTGTTTTTGGTGTGAAAAATGAATGCCGTGACCCTTTCTATTTATAGCCTAAACTGGGTCCCATCGTGATACGCGATGGACCTTTTCTTATGGTCATTGCGTATCGCGATGACTCATGTAGGTCAAAGAGTGCCACGTGTTGCCACGTTGTTTAACACTTATGCCACGTGTCACCCCCTTACAAATAAATACTCAATACCCAAGTAGGCTTATAAAATAGATCGTGATCTGATCAATTTCTTTTTGGGTCGTCTCAGACCTTAGGATTGGATGCGACATGTGCCGCTGAGTCATAACGAACCATCGCGTATCGCGATGGCCTTGTTCTTGGACTCATCGCGTATCGCGATGGGTTCACGGATACAATTTTTCATATTTGGCCCTTGTCTTTTGGTAGCTTGTCACGTCTGGGTCTAACTCCCATTGTCCAAAAATACTAAGGCGGGTCTCAAGCGGCTCGCGTCGATGCAAGCGTTCGAACTGCACCACCAATGCGC